>NC_056729.1:1511879481-1512001981 GCF_019279795.1 Protopterus annectens | reverse complement strand
ATATGTCTACATCTCTCTCTTTCTCTGTATATATACATATATATATATATATATATATATATATATATATATATATATATATAAATGTCAAACTTGCGAAGATGAAAAAACAAACTCCTTCGAGCACAGAAAAAAGCCACCAACACTCGAACTTGAAAGCAGTAATATCCGCTGAAATGATGTCAAAGCCTTCGTTCAACAAACAATTTTAATTTATTTCAAAACTTTAAGTGCGAAACTTTACATGCACTTTTCGTCAGGGCTCCTGCCCCAACTTCATCAGAAAAGACAGACATGCCACTAACACTCTATTATATAAGCAATTAAAACCTTGTTAATTGATTAATTTAAAACAAATGTGGAATCTGTTTAATCTTTTAAAGTGACACCAAGAATAGTTAAAACAACTCAAGTAAGTCACCAATAGACATATACGCTCTTATAGCCCGTTTGCTGAAGCTTTTGTTGTAATGAAAATATATTTGTAATGTTTCTACAATATTTGTTAAAACTAAAATTAAAACCTACTAAATATATTCGTCAGTTCATTCATTACTTCTTGACAATGTTGAAAATGTTGTGCTACTGTTGCCGAAAGGCTTCAGGTACAGTGGTATACCCAAAATAAACTTTAGTGAACTCTAAAGTGGACCTTCCGCATTCATATTAAAACTTAGCCTAGTGAATGTCATACCAAACACTTAACGAAACTACATCATAAATAATAATACATCCTAAAATAAAATGTACCTGATTGGTACTTTCATAACTTAGTACTTAAAGTAATTAATCTAAATACATAACCAACGTTTATACTAAAACACATTTATGTTTAAGAAAGCATATAAAAAAACTTAAAAACATTTATGCTGAAAAAATCATTCTGACTTTAACAACACAAAACGCTTGTGTATGTGTAGTCCAATCCGCCCTAGCGTGGTATGTACATGCGTTATGAAAATATGCACTCTAAAAAGGAAAGAATTTTTGTGGATGTATATGTACATAAAGTGCTTGTTGCTTCTATATATATTATTATATCACTAAGAAAATAGCTATGGGACTTAAATTAATATTAATGTACTAACCCTCGAACTATAAATTAATCTAAATAGAGTTAGTAAGAATCAAATATAATATCTAAATATTTATGTATTATTGAAAAATCCATGTTACTTTATTTTATTCTATTTCAGTCATTTAATAAATCTATAAACATTGAATATCTAAAATTAAATACTAACCTTTTAAAAACTACCATGATGAAGTGTTGAAATTTTAAAATATTATCAAATATTATCAATAATTCCAGGTCATCTCTCTAAATTTTTAAGTCTCAAGATGCATTTAAGGGAACACATTTCATTTATGCCTGGAAACCTGCAAGCATTAGTCCTCAATTGCCAAAGAAGTTCTTTTCTTTCCAATTCCAGACTCTCATTTCCCCCCTCTCCCATCAGAAACAAATTGATCTATTACTCTAAACTTAAAATTATGACCTGTGAACTCAGAAACATGTCTGGCCAAAGCGTTATCCATTCTTTTAACGTTAATGTTATACACATGTTCTCTTACTCTATCCGCTAACTTCCTGTCTGTCTTTCCAATGTAAAACGCTTGGCATTGCCCACAATTAGCTAAGTAAATTACCTGTTTGCTGTTGCAATTGTATTTTGATGTTGAACGGTAATGTTTATTATTTATTACACACTTATTTCCTTCCTCTATAAATTTACAACAACTGCACATAAAGCATTTATGCATACCTGCTTTTGTTGTAAATGGATGCCCTCTCCTTTGCAAACTCTCCTTCAGGTTCTTACCCCTTCTATAAATAATTTTTGGTTTTCTAGGTAAGAGTCCGTTAAATAAATTATCGTTCAACAGGTATTCCCAATTCTTCGTCACAATGTTCGATACTAGTGTAGAATCCAAGTTGTATGTACAAATGAAGTTACATCCGTAATCTACATCGAGTTTCCCCCTTCTATTTAACATAAAACTTTGATTTACGTCATCCTCTATTTGTCCCCCTTGTGACTCCAACCCCAAAATTGGAACATATGTACCTTCTCTTCTCTTTGCTTTCACCTCCATTAATATTTCATTCAAGAACCCAAATGGGTAGCCCCTTTGTGTGAAAAAATTCAGTATAATTTCACACTCCTCATCAAATTCCCCTTCTATAGAGGTCATTCGGGATGCTCTTACCAGCTGCCCTTTTACAACAGATTTTTTCTGGTGCTTCGGGTGACAGCTGGTAAAATGGAGGTACATGTTCGAATAGGTCTCTTTTCTATAAATTTTGGACAGGTAAGCTTTCTTTTCATAATCTTTCCTTAAAGAAACATCCAGATAGTCTATGCTGTTTTTATCATGTCTAAAAGTGAAACAAAGAAATTGTGTTGAGCCATTAAACCCTGATAAACAATCTTTCAATTGGTCCTCTGTCCCTTGGAACAAGATAAAAATATCGTCCAGAAACCGTGTGTAATATAAGATATTAGCTTTAAATTCATTGTTGTTTAATACAAAAGACCTCTCCCAATAGGCCATGACTAAATTAGCTATGGCAACCCCACATGGCGACCCCATCGCTACACCAATTTTTTGGTGGTAAATGTCGTTGTTGAACTTCAAATAATTGTATGACAAAACTGTGTCTATTAGTTCCTCAACTAGTTTCACTTCATTTACCAGTGCATTCAGTAAACCCAGCATATTAGCTACCCATTCAATTCCTACCCGATGTGGGATGCAGGAATATAAATCTTTCACATCAACTGTCCCAAAATAAGCTTGAGGGAAAAATTCTAAATTATTAATAGATTTCAAAAAAAACCATGAGTCTTTAGAAATTTGGCATTCATTTACTATGTACTTTTTCAAAATATTGTCTAAAAGTTTTGCACAAGTGTATGTAGCGCTCTTCCTTCCATCGACTAAAGGTCTCATTGGAGGGTTCACTAGATTCTTATGAATCTTTGGTATCCCAGATAAATATGGGGTTCTAGGAAACAACTGCTGCAAATATAAATAGGTATCCCTGTCAATTCTGGCTTCAATATATAACTCCTCTATGAACGCTTTGATTTTCATATAGGCACCATTCATTTCGTTGATTGAAGCCTTACTATATGTCTCACTATCAAGGATAGTGTACATTCTAGAGTCATAATCGTTTTGTGACATAATTACCAATCCCCCACCCTTATCGGGTTTCATAATACGTATGGGAGCTTGGCACAAATATTCAAGTAAGTCCCTATCTTCCTTACTAATATTGAAATTAAAATTTTTCTTATAAATGTTAGATCTCTCCAAGTTCCTAAGATCTAACTCGGTGGCATTTTCAAAAAGAGTCACCAGGGGATGCAATGGAGGGTTGTACACACTACATACATGCAACTCAGATCTCTCGTGGGTGTTTTTACCCATTAATGCTGTTAAATTTATTTTTCTACAAAACAATTTCAAGTCCAGCAATGTATTAGCTAGATCAATAGGGCATGAAGGAACAAAAGTGTACCCTTTGGATAGTAAATCCACAATTTCTGAGCAAATATCAATACCTGAATAATTAAATATTTTAAAGTCACCACTAGAGTTCATCAAAACTTCATATCGAACCGGATCATTTAAAATTACATCATTTAAACTTGAATCATTTAAAATTGAGCTAAAAATGACTACCATTTCTTTCTCTTGTTCCTCATCCCTCTGTTGTTCCGTTTCACCTGTTGGAAGTTTCCGTTCTGAAAATTTCGCTGGTGCTGGGCCTGGTCATTACTTTCAGCCCTTTCAAGATTTCCCAAGCTACTAGTGTTTTTGCGGACGTTATTGTTTGTTTGGTTAAGCCTTTCACTGCGCCTTAACTCATTGTTGGCGCATGATTCACTTACTCCCGGTTCATTGTTGTTAGCTTGTTCACTTTGATGTAACTGGTTCCCAACTGTACACTCTCCAGGCCTTTCGCCAGGACACTCAGAGGGAACAGTTAAAATTCCTTGAACAATAGGGGGTTTCGGGTAAGCCTTCCTTTCCCTATAGTCCTTAATGTCCCGTGCTATTTTCTTTGCTTTAGTATTTTTAATTTTAACCATATGGTTGTCAATGCTAGAAAAACACCGTTCGTAATCGAAATGGTATCTTAAAAAGTTAACATCATCTTTGATAGATTGATCTAACTCTTCTAGTTCCAATAAA
Source organism: Protopterus annectens (assembly GCF_019279795.1). Classification (NCBI taxonomy): domain Eukaryota; kingdom Metazoa; phylum Chordata; order Ceratodontiformes; family Protopteridae; genus Protopterus; species Protopterus annectens. Next base: position 1,511,997,775 of record NC_056729.1, on the reverse strand, counting down.
AGACTGTCCACCAAAATTTGGTAATGGGTGCACAACATATCCAACAGTTCAAGTCCATGTTTATCAAATGAACTTAATAAAGCTTCGTGAAAAGGGGTTCCCTCCTTTAAACCCGAAGGGAATTGCCACTGCCTCAAGCCTTTAGGTACCACCTTCAAATTAACGCATTCACGAAAGTATGCTATTTCAAGTTGCAGTTTGCGTACTTTAAATAACTTAACATTGAAATCATTCAGTTTGACTGCAAGATCAACGCTTACCTCTTTCATTGAAGCATTTGGTGTGCTTTGAGAACCATTATCAAAAACAAATGGCCTATTATTCCAAGCGTTGAAACTAGCTAAAGCGACTGGTGCTACCGGTGCCCCAACCTGGTTCAAGTTGTTGATTCCGTTTAAGGAACCATTAGAATTCATAGTCCCTTGGTTAGAAACAGCTTGTGGATCCACTGCAGCTGCCCCTTGCGTACCTTGTAAACCTCGCATATCGATACAGAAAGGCACCTCCATGGGACTATCCCTCACCGTTGAGTTTGGTACAAAATTTCCTTTCGTACCATAAATATGCTGCAACCCCATCTGGGAGTTAGTGACTGCGTCTACCTTTTGTGTTAATGTTTCAACTTTTTGCGTAAGTAGATTAATCAATGTCGTCAAATTCCCGTTGTTACCAGACTGTTCAAGGGACGGGGATGGACTGCTCGGTGATGTAGGCTCCATAACAAACAAAATGAACAAACTTGCGAAGATGAAAAAACAAACTCCTTCGAGCACAGAAAAAAGCCACCAACACTCGAACTTGAAAGCAGTAATATCCGCTGAAATGATGTCAAAGCCTTCGTTCAACAAACAATTTTAATTTATTTCAAAACTTTAAGTGCGAAACTTTACATGCACTTTTCGTCAGGGCTCCTGCCCCAACTTCATCAGAAAAGACAAACACGCCACTAACTAACACTCTATTATATAAGCAATTAAAACCTTGTTAATTGATTAATTTAAAACAACCGTGGAATCTGTTTAATCTTTTAAAGTGACACCAAGAATAGTTAAAACAACTCAAGTAAGACACCAATAGACATATACGCTCTTATAGCCCGTTTGCTGAAGCTTTTGTTGTAATGAAAATATATTTGTAATGTTTCTACAATATGTGTTAAAACTAAAATTAAAACCTACTAAATATATTCGTCAGTTCATTCATTACTTCTTGACAATGTTGAAAATGTTGTGCTACTGTTGCCGAAAGGCTTCAGGTACAGTGGTATACCCAAAATAAACTTTAGTGAACTCTAAAGTGGACCTTCCGCATTCATATTAAAACTTAGCCTAGTGAATGTCATACCAAACACTTAACGAAACTACATCATAAATAATAATACATCCTAAAATAAAATGTACCTGATTGGTACTTTCATAACTTAGTACTTAAAGTAATTAATCTAAATACATAACCAACGTTTATACTAAAACACATTTATGTTTAAGAAAGCATATAAAAAAACTTAAAAACATTTATGCTGAAAAAATCATTCTGACTTTAACAACACAAAACGCTTGTGTATGTGTAGTCCAATCCGCCCTAGCGTGGTATGTACATGCGTTATGAAAATATGCACTCTAAAAAGGAAAGAATTTTTGTGGATGTATATGTACATAAAGTGCTTGTTGCTTCTATATATATTATTACATCACTAAGAAAATAGCTATGGGACTTAAATTAATATTAATGTACTAACCCACGAACTATAAATAAATCTAAATAGAGTTAGTAAGAATCAAATATAATAACTAAATATTTATGTATTATTGAAAAATCCATTAGTTACTTTATTTTATTCTATTTCAGTCATTTAATAAATCTATAAACATTGAATATCTAAAATTAAATACTAACCTTTTAAAAACTACCATGATGAAGTGTTGAAATTTTAAAATTACTTACTTACTTGAGTTGTTTTAACTATTCTTGGTGTCACTTTAAAAGATTAAACAGATTCAACGGTTGTTTTAAATTAATCAGTTAACAAGGTTTTAATTGCTTATATAATAGAGAGTTAGTGGCGTGTTTGTCTTTTCTGATGAAGTTGGGGCAGGAGCCCTGACGAAAAGTGCATGTAAAGTTTCGCACTTAAAGTTTTGAAATAAATTAAAATTGTTTGTTGAACGAAGGCTTTGACATCATTTCAACGGATATTACTGCTTTCAAGTTCGAGTGTTGGTGGCTTTTTTCTGTGCTCGAAGGGATATATATATAAATGTCCACAAAAAGCTGAACTTCAAGCTATTTATTCCAACACAGATAAAAATACAGGTAAGCACTTTTGTGGTCTCTTCCGCTTCTTCAGACCAAGAATACTTAGCAAACCAAGGTACAATGTTTAAATGTACTAGCAACCAATCAAATCACATAATTAAAAACAATAAAATCAACAAGTTCATGGTCTACTCGTCAGTGTTGGTTTTAAAGGAATATACTCATTCAAACCAGGTTCACAGTTAGCTCTAAAATCTATTATCCATCTCAATTCATTAAATTCAGTTTTATTAGTAAGATCCCCTTCTCTAATATTTTCCTGTAGCAGACTCAGTGCTAAAAACATTATGGCATTAGTTCCATTTTCAATTAGTTGTTTTGCTAGCGCACTAGTTGTTTTTTTTTTTCCTAATGTCATTACATCTAATGTGGTAAAAAGCTAATCTATATGTGTATGTATGTGTCATATTTCAACTTTTACCTTTAGAATTATGGACAAATAAAACATAAATTGGGAAAAGCCTCCATATTAGGTACTCTTACTGGTGCTATTAACTGAAAATAACTTCCAAATTTAGGAGGGCTGGAACAAAAGTTTAACAACAAATTAGAGGTGTTCCCCCAAATTCAGGATAGCTGAGAGTGCATGTTAGCATATGCATTGGACCTTTAAGGATTATGACTGAAAACTGATAACTTTTTGCTTTCATTAAATACATAAAATACATACATATGTACATACATAGATATAGACATAAATAAATTAAATATTTAGTAGCAAGGCTTTGATACCAAGATGGAGGAGAGTTACTAATAGTATTCAGTACCTTCAGTGGAACACAGCTATGAATTCTGCCCACCCCCAGTGGCTTTTTTGTGTTGTAACTGATGGTGATGGTAGATGCAAGCTCAAATGATGTGCTTCTAGCTTGTGTTTATGTTGTACTGGGACCATTTTGCACACATTTAAGGATCTCCACTTGTGAATTTTGTCATTTAATGAGATTGCTTACTACAGCCATGGACTATGCTGAGACAAATTTGGGTATTTATTTATTTATTTTATTTTACTTTATTTTATTTTATTTGGCATTTGTTTACTGGGAAAGTCCGACTTGACAGAAGTCCTTTTTCAGTGGGGGCTTGGGGAGAAAAGCTCCAGTACAGACAAATTAGAGTTTAACAAACATCCAGTAAGAATACAGACTTAGTAATTACAGACAAAACATAAGTTAACAAACATTTGGGAATTACTACACTAAGATATCCACTAAGGCAGGAAGATGCTTTGTAATTAAATGATTTAGACCTAAACTGGTTGAAAAAATATATTACAAACTACAGCTGACCTAAGGTCCCATCTGCATGAGCTGGTATTAACTCAAGTGAATGTAAAAAATCCCATGGCACCTATCACAAAGAGTAGGGTAAGTTCCTTGATGCCCTGGCCAAATTTCCCCTAGTAGCAGAAGTATCACCTTGGGTCTCTCCTAGAAAAGAGGCCACTAGCCTAGTAAGGACCAGCCCAGTCAACAAAAGGATAACTACATCAATAGATAAATAAATAAAACAGATACTAATACTGCACTTCCACATAATAGGGGTGCTGTGCTCCTGACTGCGCTGTCCATTAGAAGAGATGTTAAAATGGGATCCCAGCTGCTTGAGTTGGTAGTAGGAGACATGGAAGTAAAAGATTCAACAGTACTTATCAAAAATACTAGGGGAGGGGGGGGGGGTCACACTACATGTTCTTCATATAAAATATGTCATTGTTATATACATGATTTATAATATTTACAATATGAAAAAACATTTTGGATCATCCCTAAAAATGGGCCATAGGCTTTTGGGACTAATATTGTCAATAAAACATAAATTAAATTATTAATTGATTGATGATTAAATGTATAATAACTGCAATGCATATTAGGCCCTGTAAGAATGCACCAGTGATTTTCTCCTATCCAGGATTCACAGAGACCTGATTGATTGGTCAAACCACAGTGGGCTGGGGGAATAGTTGAATAAAGGGTTATCCCTCCAGTTGTCTCTTTCTAGAATCCATTATTCATTAGACCATTATAGCTCACCCAGGAAGTTATGGTGGATGATTCTACCTCCTCCAAAAGACCTGTCATTAGCTGAGTACGCCAGGGTTTAGTCCTTTGGCCAGTCTTCTTTGACATTTACTGCTCAAAGGTCAAAGATAATGCCAAGGGTTTGCAGTTGACCAGGTCTATAGATGACTGCAAATTTGGTGCTATCATTAACTCTCCAGAGGACACTGAGCTCCTCCAAGAGGGCCTGTTCTGAACAAATAGCTGGTGTCAAACCATAGAATAAAACTAAATGTCAAGAAGCATATAATTGTATCCTTCAACAAGCATGACTCCCTTTGTAACTATCACACTGACAACACACCCCTGAAAATTGATCAGGTAGTTGTGGATTTGGGATCCTATTTTAATGAGCTGTCCTTTGATCACCACATATCCAACTGTTGTAAGGAAGTCCTTTTTTCACTGCACAGCTTATATCTATAGGTATTGCATCAAGATTCAAGGATGTAATCATTCTGCTGTTTACAGCCCTCATTAGGCTGATCAGTGAGGACAATGTCCATTTCTGTATATACCTGTCCAAAAACTTGTCACAACTGGAATGGCCTCAACACTCTCACTTAAAAAATCAAGGCCTTAAATTGTAAAAACTAAGCAAACCATCTCAAAGCCTTGTCCCTTTTCTCCATATCATACAGGCTACTGAGAGGCAACCTATGCCGTGTGTATAGAGCTTCAACAGACCCTATTCTTTCAGACCTATTACGCATTTGCAAGTCCAATGGTGTCATAAACACCTGCTCTGGAGATCTCAATGTATTTTTCAAAATAAATAGAACATGTTAAAGAGATAGGTATGTACCACAGACAATATCACTTCTATGAAACTCTGTTCTACTCCACTTAGAGGAAAGAACTTCTCTCACTCTATTTAAATTTAATTTAGATGAATGGATGGGTAACCACAAATTCAGCCCCCTTTATAGCACCTCTGTCCCTTAAGGATAAGGGAGATGTGAATGTCCCAGCATATCATTTTTTTCAACCCGTATAGGCTAGATTTTTTAAGATCCTCACAGAATAATAGCCTAGTACATACCTATGAACCTATACATGGGTTTTCCATGGCGGTATCCACAGCAGAAAGTAGGGACAAACTTGCACAATGCAAACGCAAAGAAGAAAGTACAGGACTCCAAAAGAAATGAAACAACTATCAATGGGAGACTTGAAACTGTTAGGGAGGAGAACAGTTAAAATGTGTCAAGATGCTTAACTGATACCAATGCAGAAATTAATAGGAAGCCAATTCTTACTATCATGAAAGCAGTGACTAAGAGAAAATAAATTAAACATTGCTGGCCTCATAGATAACAATCACACTGAATTATAAAACTTTGCTATGTTAAACCCAGACCTGTTGGACATGCTACACTTAAAGAAATCCCAATCCCTCCAAGCTACATGCTCTAGGGACCTAAATCTTGTCACCGCAATAAACAGGACATGCTGGAGGGATAGATTCCCATCCCAGAGACTTCCTATGCTCCAGAACAAGCTACCCATCCATGTCAAGCAAAGTTCCTCAATAGCACTCTTCAAGAAAAATCTTGATGAGTGAATGGGAAATAGGACTTCTGTGGCTCTGCTCGACAGGGGCACAGGAAGTTAACTTTCTTGGGTGGTGTAAGCCAGGGAACCTTGTTGGCAAGGCTTACTTAGGCCTAATACCTACCTATGAACCTATGACCCTTTCTAAAGTGCTAAAGATTCTTGGAAAATATAAGGCAAAAAAAAAAACTATACTACGGAAGTTAATGAATGGTTGAGGAGTTGATGTGTAAAGCAAGGATTTTGCTTCACTGGTGGCTGAGGGTCTACCTGCAAATATGTAGGACTATAATAGCAAAATGGCCAACATTCCCTAGGGTCAGCAACTGGGATAACAACAAACAGGTTTAATTATTTGCAAGGGACCTCATATCCCGCCACCACCGAAGCCGTCTGTTGGCAGACCAGAGACAGGAAGTGATCTCACTGGGGTAGTATCACAGAAATAAATACATCAGTTCTCTCAGGAGTCAGAAAATCATACAGGCCTGTAAAGTCCAAAGCTCTTACTAAAGTGAGGTCAGTGACTGCAAAGCCCCACTGTTAGTTTATCTCCCTGAAGACAAATGCAATTAGCGAAGTAGAAACCTGGATGTTGCTGCAGTTTAGCATATGAAAGTTATGTACTTACCATAACAGCATATCAGTAAAAGTAGATCCATACACACTAACAACAAGACTAATGCTGGCTGACATTTAGACCATTCAGCATGTTAAACTTTTCTTGGATGTCATGACTCTCTGCAATCCTATAATTCACCAAGGTGCCAAGCCTCTCAAGATCTTTGATGTGACCTGCAAAAGGCATCTAAAGATCAGAATAAGAAGAAGGAAATAGGACAAATCCAAAACCAGGTATGTCAGTGATTGATATTGGGACATGTTACAGAGACTAGACATACACTTACAGATATTTTATTATGGTAAATACATAACTTTCATACCTGATAAAAGAAAGTCCATCCTCTGTAACTGCATCACAGACATACCTCTCAACTGTACAGATTTTATGGGAATGTCCAGATTTTTGCTTCATATTTTTTGTCTTTTTCATAAAATTGTGGTTTTCTGGCAAATTAGTGGCAAATCATTAAAGATTGAAGTTAGAAAATAATGATATACATTTGAGTTTCATACTTTATACCCTTAAGAAAATTTGTGCTAATACAAAACCTGTCATTCTATCAACTTTCTAAGATTGTAAAAGCAATATGTAAAAATTGCCCCTATTTTTGGGCCTTTGTCCTACTTTTATTTATGGCTTTGTCCAGATTTTTTGCTCTAAGAGGTTGAGAGGTATGATGACAGAATCCCAAATGAATCTTCCCAAGCAGACTTCCCTGTGGGTACATCCCCTAGATGACACTGACCCCAGAGGAAGTCCTGGACATGCACATCATGTCCAACTCATAGTGCCTTCAGAAGACTTTAAGAAGCTGCTATATAGATATTCTCTAGTCCCATGTTCTGGAAAAAGCTGAAGACATAGGAACTGCTATAGTGGAATGAACCTTAGGTACTGTAATGAGAGGCCTTGTATGTTTACAATAGCAGTAGTGTATGCAAACAGGCATCTGGCCCAGGTAAGCTTAGAAATCTTCAGATCAAGCTTCCTTTATGTATAAGAAACAAACAACTCTCTGTCTTTGTGGATAACCTTTGTTCTTTCAGCATAGAACCTTAAGTGGTAGTGCACCTTCACGCAGTACAGATGATACTTCCCTTGGTTTGAATATTCTGGAAAAGAAACAGGAAAATGTATGGACTGCTGAAGTTAAGCATGTGTTGCTACTTTACACAAGAATGGGGAGTGGTTCAGGGAGTAACCCACCTTTGTGAAATATTAGGTTATGGAGAATCAACAAAAAGCAAGCATCTCATGGACTTCTCAAATGACTGACAGCATATACCCAAGATGTCTCTCAAGGAAACTTGATTTATCAATAAAGGGGAGAACGGCATATTCCTTTAAACTGAAATATTAAGATTTAAAATAGACAAAACTGGTATAATCCATTGAATGATGTGACCAGCACCTAATCAAAGAAAAAAAAATCTATATAGACCTCAGAAGTGAAAACAGATTGCAATCCATACTGCATGGTAGATGTGGTTACACCAAAATGGGAGAATTCTCATGGAAAAACTGCCCCAGCAGATACTCAGAAAGCTGCTTTAGACTTACTTCTACAAAAGTTACAAAAAGTGAGTTCTAAACTTGGTGTTTTTGTTATACATGTATAATGTTCATTCTGAAAGGGCACCGAGTATTTTGATTTCACATCTGTCCTGCAGAAGGAGAACAGTCTCCTAAAGGACAAAGTAAAGGACTTAGAAAACAAATATGAAGATTTGATATGGAGGATAAATGAAGGAGAAAACATTTATGAGTCACCAGGGTCCCAGATCAGATGGAAGGGAAAAACTGTACTACTTTTCTCTTGCACCACTTTGTCAGATGATCAGGTTTAATGGAGAATTCAATCCAGGCAGGCAGAAAGAAAGAGAAAGAGGGCTCATACACAATCCAAACATATAGAGGAAGAGAAAGGAATAACAAACTCCAGGACGTTAAAATCTGCCTGGAGATAGTTTCTATGAGCTTTGCAGTCATTTATGGAAGCCAGGTCTTCAAGGTAAGGTTGGAGTGAGATCTATTCTGCCATCAATATGCAGAGAAGAGCAATGTTTCTCCCAGTGATCAGAGGCTGCAGACAGCAGGGGGTCATGTTTAAACTAGTTTACAAGCATCATTATTTCTGCCAGGATGGTCCAAAAGATTCCTCAATTTGCAGGAAGCACTGAAGTTTGCATAGAAGAGGGCTTCCAGTCAAGATATGGTGGTTGCTGGCCACATAGAGAGTGAGAAAACAGGAAGTGATTTTGGTTTGCTAGAAAAAAAAAAGGAAAAGAAATCAGAACAATATAAAGGGGACTTTTCCAAAAACAACTAGGGTTCTGAGCAAGTGACTTCTTCTTTCGGCTGCTTCCGTTAGGGGTCGCCACAGCAGATCAACTGTTTCCATTTCTTCCTGTCCTCTGCATCTTGCCCTGTCACACCAACCACCTGCATGTCCTCTCTCACCATATCCATAAACCTTATCTTAGGCCTTCCTCTTTTCCTGTTACCTGGCAGCTTCATCCTTAGCATCTTTTTCCCAATATACTCTGCATCCCTCCTCAGCACATGTCCAAACCAACGTAATCTTGCCTCTCTGGCTTTGTCTCCAAACCTTCCAACCTGGGCTGACCCTCTAATATACTTAGTCCTAATCCTGTCCATCCTCGTCACACCCAGTGCAAATCTTAACATCTTCAACTCTGCCACATCAAGCTCTGATTCCTGCCTTTTTGTCAACGCCACTGTCTCCAACCCATATAACATAGCTGGTCTCACTACCCTCTTGCAGACCTTTCCTTTCACTCTTACTGGTACTCGTCTGTCACAAATCACTCCTGACACTCTTGAAAATATATTGAGCCCTCAGAGCTTCATACTGGAATTGTGAATGAACTTAAAACTGTACATCATAAACAATGATGTAGGAAAATGTCAGTCATTGGATCCAACCCAGTTTGTTTTTTTCAAGAGCAGGTCATGCCTTCCCACCCTGGTGAACTTCTTCAGGAAGGTCATGAAAGCAATGAATGAGGGCAAAATGTTGCATACTGCTTACATTGACCTGGCCAAAGCATTTTACACAATACCCAGCTCAGGCATTGTAGTCCAACTCATGAAATTAGGTATAAACCCCTATGTCCCCCAATGACTAGCCAGCTGGCTCACAGATAGTTACCAAGAAGTTAGGATAGGGGAATCTAGCACCACAAAGAGGCCAGTCACTAGTGGAATCTCTCAAGGATCTGTGATGGGGTCACTCCTTTTTGGCATCTACTTCTCTGAAGTCAAATCCAACATCAAGAACCTTTGGCTGGCAAAGATTGCAGATGACTGCAAACTGATAATAATAACCCCACTGGGCACACAGTTTCTTTTCAGGGGCAAATTGAGAGCAACATCTGATTAATTAACTTGCTCAGGGTCACACAGTAAGCAAACAAGGGCTGAAGAAATCAAACTATAGTTCACAGCCTTAACCAATGTACCAACTAAGTGCAGTCATCATCCCCCTGAACTGTACAGATTTTTACAGAATGTCCAAACTTTTGCTTCATATTTTTGGTCTGTTCCTCATAAAAAATGTTTTCTGGCAAATCACTGGCAAAGCATTGAAGACTGAAGTCAGAAAATAATAACAAATATTTGAGTTTCAGACTTCACACCCTTCTGAAAATTCATGCTAATATAAAAAATGTTATTCTATCAACTTTCTACATTTATAAGAACAATATCTAAAAATGTCCCTATTTTGGGCCTTTGTCCCCCTATTATTTATGGCTTTGCCCAAATTTCTTGCTCTAAGAGGTTGAGAGGTATGGCAATCATAGAATCCCCCAATAACACAAATACCCACCAAGAAAGCCTAACACAGACTAATAACCAGTGCCAGAGCCATGGTCTAAAGTCCATTGCCAAGAAATGTATAATAATATCCTTTGGGAAGACAGCTACTCCTGGAAACTATCAAACTGATAATACATCCCTAAGAGTAGACCCAGTGATCAGGGATTTAGGAACATATGTTGACAGTAAGGTGGTCTTTCACCATCACGCCTATGGTAGTACATCATTCTATACTGCGCAACCTATAAACAAGGGTATAGCATCAAGGTCCAAGGGTGTCATTATTCCAGTGTACTGAGCCCTTATCAGAGTAATCATTGAGTACAACACCCCTTTAGTATGTACCCAACCAAACACAGGCAACAAATGGAGCATCCTCAGAGATTCTCCACAAAAAGAATATATCATCTATACAACATGTCCTACATGGACCACCTTAAAGCTCTGTCCTTGTACTCAGTCACCTACAGATTGCTGAGAGGCAATCTATGCCTTATGTACTCCCACTCTAATGGACCTGTAGCACGTCCATAAAACAAACAGCATCAGTATTATGTGAACTATGGATCTAATCCTCATCTGCAACATAAATAGGACATGTTGGATGGACAAGTATGTGTCATAGAGATTACTCCTTCTCTGGAATAGGATTCCCAGCCATGTAAAGCAGAGTTCTTCTTTAACCCAATACAAGTCTAACTTGTACCTGTGGATGGAAAATCAGAAATTTAGCCCTGGTCTGGCACCGATGTCTCTAGTTGACAGAGGCAGCCAATAAATGCTTGAGCACACATGACCAAGCCTACATATACCCCCTTAAAACAATCCTATGATATCAAAATGTGTCACATACACTTAGGAAGCATGGAATCACCCATGAACCTATAAATGTTGCTTATGTGATCTTCAAATAGTTAACAATCTTGCAACAAGTATTCCTGAATTTAGTTAAAGGAGTATTGAAAAGAACAAGTTTCAGTGTAGTCTTAAGGAAGAGAGATGGGGATTCCTTGCGACTTTTCATTGTTTTCCATCTTTTATTGTGCAATTTATTAATATGGGAGTTCCAACAGAGAGGCTTATTGCTGAATTTACCATTATATTTAGGACAGATGGGTACTGATTTTTCTATGCAACTTTTCAGGTGCTGGTCACTGATGAATGTGGCAGCTGTCTCATTTGGGTCCATTTGCAAGGGACTGTTTGGAATTTGACATAGGTCTTCTACAAGCTGAAGTAGTTCTTACCTGGAGAAGCCCCTATAGATGGTCTCATTTAGTGATAGGATGGTAACACTAGGCCTGACAGAGAATATGATTGATGTGTGGGCAGATTTAATCAGGTATAAAATGTGAGGTGGGGTGCAGGTGAGGGCTAGATCGGTAAGGACAAGGTCAAGCATATTAGAGCCTTAGTGGGTAGTTCTGTGATTTGTTCCACTTCATTGGTATTAATGAAGTCTAGGAAATGCTGACCACAACTATTTTTGCAGGTATGTTTGCCAATCAATGTTTGGGTAATTGAATTCCCTTAGTAAGAAGATATTTGGCTTGATATTTAATGTATCAATGGTGTTGAGGAAATTTCTGTGATCTTTGGGTGACATTGATGGGGGCTTGTAGCTAGCAATAAGGTAATATTTCTATTTGTTAACGGTGATTTGGATATCCAGGAGCTCCAAGTTAGGGTTGTGGGTAAATTGTTGTTAAGTCATTAACACCTATATGGTGTGGAATGACACATCTCTAACAACCTACACATAGATTGCATTCCACAGCATTTTCTAGAAAATAAACGTAATATAATAAGATAGATAAATATAAATATTTTGTGAACAGTAAAATCTATTAAAACTGCATAAATAGCAATGTTATCAGCAAAATGCATTATTTACAGTGATAATAGGCAGTGCATCCATAAACTTTTCACAAATCCTTTCATATATTATAATGTACATGAACCCCAAATTATATTTTTGTTGCTAAACTTTCACAAATAAATTCTCATATCTTGGAAACTATAAAATCTAGGCATATATTGTTAGAACACTTTTGTTAACCAGACGTAAGCTTTCACATGACAAGAAATTCCTCTACTGAGAGTACATGTTTCTTGAAATATTTACAGAAATATGAAAACATAGGCTTAATTGTATAATTAGCCAGAAGCGCAGCTGGTTAAACCAGTGCCCTGGGCTGGTGCTATGAACCAATGCCCCAGCCCCTCAGCTCATCACGTGAAGAGCCAAAATGACAAAAAAAAAGCACTTCACTATAATAAGTCAATCACAGCAGTTAAATCTATGTCCCCCGGCTCTTCCATCAAGTGCAGATGATCCTTCTACTAGCACATCAGCTAAGTGGTCAGATGCACATCAGCACCCCCCCCCCTCCTGTCCCAGCCATTCAGGTCTTGTTCCTGTGCCCTGCCTCCAACCCTACTTCAACTTATTTTATTAAAAGAAATAAAAAATGTCTTCCTTTAAAATGTAGCAAACTGTTTGCTACAAATATAGCAAGCAGTTACTACAGTTTTTACCCTGCCTGCATGGAGCACTACTGCACTCATGTTTTAATTTAAAAAAATTCTACTTTTTAAACTTTAGCAAACAGTTGCTACAGTTTATACCCTGCCTGCAGAGAGTGCTACAGTGCTCATGTTTTAGTTTAATAAATGTAGCAAACTGCTTGATACAATGTAACAGTTGCTACAGTTTAGACAACACACTACAGTGCTCAGGTTTGCAAATGCAATAACGGCTTTTAAAAGTCAGTATTGCATTAAACAGAGAACAGGATCGGCTGATTGCTCCCCAAATACTTTGTGTCCGGGGAAGTTGCCCCTCTTGTCCTAGCCTAGCTGCACTACTATAATTAGCTGGGTCTACTTCAGATAATCGAAACGCCACTTACCCGACTTTTAAAACGCTGAGACAAAAGCACCAAAAATCTACTTCAATGATCACTGACATCACCAACAAAAAACTACAGGTAAGGTTCATAGGTTCATACTAGGCTATCTGCCCTAGGGCATTTATAAGCCTAGCCAGAGTGTGTTTGGCTTTCGCCACCCCTTAGAATGAGTATACTGTGCCCATTTTAAGGTTTAGTTTACTGTACCTCCGACTAGCAGTGACACAGAAGTGACCCCCGGGGTAAACCTACGATCTCCCATCCACTCGTCAAGATTTCTCTTGAAGAGAGTCAGTGAGGAGCTCTGCCTAACATGGACTGGGATTTTATTCCAGAGTGAAGGGAGCCTCTGGGTTATGAATCTGTCCCTCCAGCATGTCCTATTTATTTCTGTGTCTTGAGGTTCAAATCTCTCACTCACGTAGCTCTGGTGGATTTAGATTTTCTGAGGTGGAGCATGTCCATTAATTCCGGGTTGGATATGGCCTTGTACGTCAGGCATAGATTGCCTCTGAGTAGGTGGTATGCTACTGAGTAGAGCTGGAGTTTCTTTAGCCGGGCAGCATATGGCATATATTTGCGTCCCTTGATCCTCTTGGTGAGGTACTTTTGGTGTCTTTCCAATTGCTGCAGGTGTCGGGTAAGGTACATCCCAAATGGGGCATTGTACTCAATTATGGGCCTGATGAGGGAAGAGTAAAGGGGCACAATGACCTCTCCCGATCTAGATGTGAATCCCTTCATGATAAGGTGGGCAATATAGAAGGTCTTTCTAACCACTTTGGCAATGTGAGTGTCAAACGAGAGGTTACTGTCAACTTGGGTCCCTAGGTCCCTAATTACTTCTTCCGTACTTAATGAATTACCACCTATGTGGTAATTTGTGGGCACTTTGTTTTTCCCAAAGGGTATGACTATACACTTTTTGGTGTTTAGTTTAAGGCCATGGCTCTGGCACCAGTTTTCCATTTCTGTGAGACCCTTTTGAAGGATGCTTGTGTCCGCTGGAGAATCAATTATGGCGCCCAGTTTACAGTCATCTGTGAACTTGGTCAGCCACAATCCTCCCATGTTAGCCTGTACCTCAGAAAAATAAATACCGAACAAGAGAGGTCCCAGGACCGAGCCCTGTGGGACGCCACTTGTGACTGGTTTAGAGTCTGACATGGCTCCAGCAGTTCTGTCCTTGTGGGTTCTGTCCTTGAGCCAGTTTGCAACCCATCTTATGACATAGGGGTTTATATTTAAGCTGTAGAGCTTGTCTATGATGCCCGAGTGGGGTATTGTGTCGAAGGCTTTTGCAAGGTCAAGGTAGGCTGTGTGAACTACCTTACCCTCATCAATGGCCTTGGTGACTGTTTCAAAGAAGTTGACCAGGTTCAAGAGGCAGGATCTGCCCTTAACAAAGCCGAATTGGGTAGGGTCCAGTGTCTGTAGATCTCCAATGTCTTTCTTTATGAGTTCCATAATGATCGTCTCCATAGCTTTGCAGACCAGGCTCGTCAATCTTATGGGGCAGTAGTTTCCAGGGTCCGTAGAAGCACCTCCTTTGTAGAGTGGGACCAGTGTTGCTGTATGCCATTCTTTGGGTACATATCCTGTAGTAAGGCTGAGATTAAACAGCTGCCTTATGTGTGTGTTTAGCTCTTCTTGGAGTGCATGTAGCATGCAACCCGGGACACCGTCTGGTCCCATTGATGCTGTGTTTTTAACTTTGGAGAGGGCGGCTCTCACCTGAGCATCTGAGATGTCAGGGAGGCAACACTCTGCTGGGATAGATATTTGTCCCTTTGGGGGGGAGGGAGGAGAAAAATTTGCACTGAACCTGTCTGCTAGTATATTGGCAATGTCTGTGGGTTCAGTGTATTTTTTGTCATTTTGGACTAACTCTGAGCATATCTGGGAGTTTCCACTCAGGTTTCTAACATAACTAAAGAAAGCCTTGTGATTATCTTTAGTGTCTTGTGCAATTTTTATCTCAAAGTTGGCCTTGAATGATTTTATGAGTGATCATAGTTTTTTGCTAGTACCGATCAGAGATGGCTTCCCTTTTAGGGATTTTGCTCTATCATGTAGTAGCTTCCTCCTTCTGTTGTATAGCTTATTAATGGCTGGGGTCCACCAGACAGGACGCCTGCCTTTGGGGGAATGGGTCTTGGTTTTATTTGGGATAGCATGATCCATGCATCCCTGTAGGTATCCATAGAATGCGTTTATAAAGGATTCAGTAGAGTGGGCTGTGGTTTCCACTGGCCCGGGGGCCTTGAAGGATTCCACTTCGGTCTTAAGAAGTGTGAAGTCAGCTTTGAGAAGTTCTTCACTCTGGTCTTCTGTGCTGGGGGTGGGGGCAGGATGTGGATTTCCAGGGAGATTAATTTATGGTCCGATCTTACCAAAGAGGGGTATACTTCAGGTATGGAGCATTGTGTCCCCATGTTTGTGATGATCAGGTCTAATATGTTTTCCCCTCTTGTGGGAGAGGTGACTAGTTGTTCCATAGCATTTGAGTTTATGAATTCTACTAACCTTTGGGCTAGGGTATTGGGGCTTGAGTAATGCTCCCAGTCTATGTTTGGATAGTTGAAGTCCCCCAATATGATGGTGTTTGGAGAGACCTTCATATTCTCCAGTGTCTTTAGGAAGGCCGAGTGGGGTTCCTGAGTTTGAGAGGGTGGTCTGTAGCATGCTACAAACTGGCGGGCGGTTTTGCCCACTGTTAGTTGCACATGGATGGTCTCCGATGCTTCGTGCATTGCCACTAACCTGGAGGTGTGGGTATCTTTGATAAATATGGATACTCCCCCTCCTTTTGTGGTTTGGTCCAAGTTCTGGGACCGAAAAGCATGATATGAGGTATAACCTGGTAGTACTGGGGTGCTCTCTGGAGCCTTGAACAAGGTTTCTGTCACTGCACAGACATCGATGTTCTCCATACTCAAGAGGGCTTCGAGACCGTGCATCTTGAGGTTTAGACTTCTGGCGTTGAGCAGCATTACCCTTAGTTTCTTTTTGCTTGTGTTTTTCAGGGAGGTGGGTTTGTCTTTTGAGCCTTGCCTAATAAAGCCACTATGGGGGTGACAAGAGCCTTTGCCAATATCCGAAAGCCCAGGGGTGACAGGTGCAAGCCATCCCTTGCGAAGCAGCGTGGCTTGTCGAGCATGTCATCCCAAGCAGACAGACATTGGATCCCCTTAGAATGACACCAATACTTAAGCTAATTGTTAAAATTTATCATTTTTGTCTTTGTACTGTGGCATCATTCTTGGTGAGAGTAAGATGCTGCTCAAGGTCAGGGTCATACCCGCCTGGGCTACATAATCAGAGAGCTCCTCTATGTCTCTTTTCATGTAGTCCAGGGAGGTACGTCTCAAGTCATTCACACCAGCATGGACAATGACTGAGTCATATTTGTACCTGCTTTGGAGTAACCTGAGTGCTTGTGTTATGTGACGGATTCTAGTGCCCGACAGGCAGCTTACTGTGACCATTTCCTTGTTCAGCCTGGTGAGCGGGACGTCAGTGTGTCTGACTATAGAGTCATCTATTACAAGTGTGTCAGGTATGTTGTTTAGCCTTAAGGGCTGTGACTGTTTGGCACACTGACTTTGTGAATTATGTGTTGCATGTGTTTTGTTTTGAGGTAGTGGTTGCTTGGATGTCTGCTTTGGAGGTCTCTGTTGCTTTGGTAGATTTTTATTTAGAGCCTCCGAGTATGTTTTTGTTTGTTTATGTGTTTGGTTTGCAGTTGTGGTAGGTCTATGTGAGACTGGATTTGTGGTGTGTGTGGTTACCTTCTCCTCCTGACTGGTTATGCCAGTACTGAGTCGAGAGAGCTCAGCCTCCAGTTTGGCTATATGGTTGCATCTCTCACATATATTTGTATTTGTTGGGAGGAGGAGAGGGTTGTCTGTGTACATGAGGCAGTTGTAACATTGCTTCAAGATTCCCAGATTCACCAGCTGAATTGGAGAGGAAGCCAGCAACTGTCCCTTCGACATGCCAGAATAGTATAAGGAACTGCTATGAAACTGAATCAGAAAGGACCTATAGGGGATAGGGTACTCAAGGGGATTTTAGGAGGATGTAGTGCTTTTTTATTTCTTATACATTTCTTATACAAAATGCCTATAGGAGCAAGTGTGGGGTTTTTAGATTGAGAATAGAATGCTTAGCTTGAGAGTTAGAGCAGTTCTAAGGGAAAAAATGAAGCGCACACTTTGTGGAGCCGAGAATAGTTTAAACCTGATTAAGCGGCGCTGCCCAATGCTGCGCTATGTGCAAATTCGCGGAAAAGCGTGCTAAAGCGGGCTTTATAGCAGGGGGTTACAAAGAGCTAGGAAATGGCCCAAAACGACCAATAAGCTACAAGTTACTGGGCTGGAACCACTCCTTTAAGGACAGATAGGCTGCTCAGAGCTCCCCACTCCCACTGGTGAAAAAAGAAGCTTCCTCCTTTCCAAACAAGGATATGGGCAACACAGGAACTATGACACAACCCAGAGATCAGCAATACCAGAAGACTGGACTATTCTAGTTCAGTAAAGGCGGGAAACAAGGATATTTTTTTGTTTGTTTGTTTTTCTTACAAAGTAGCAGAAAATAGATACAGTAACAACAGTAAATGCTTTAAATCGGCTAGCGCACTTGAGTGTGTAGCCTACCAGTTAAATTAAGCAAAAACAAACTTTAAAGTGCAAAAAAGTTCAGGAAAACAAACAATAATGCAGTAAATCAACTTTGCAGAGCTTATTTAGTTATGGAGACTCGCTTTTCGATGATAAAAAGCAGACGGAAATAAGTAGCCAAAAAAATACTTATAAATCAATGGAAAGTCACTCTTCCACTCGCTGCTGCTTGTAGAACTCTGCAGGACACCACGAGGAGCTGTGCTGAGTCAAATACAAGCGCAAAAGCACGCTAAAGCAGGCTTTATAGCAGGGGGTTAGAAAGAGCTAGGAAATGGCCCAAAACGGCCAATAAGCTACAAGTTACTGGGCTGTAACCACTCCTTTAAGGACAGATAGGCTGCTCAGAGCTCCCCACTCCCACTGGTGAACAAAGAAGCTTCCTCCTATCCAAACAAGGATATGGGAAACACAGGAACTATGACACAGCCCAGAGATCAGCAATACCTGAAGACTGGACTATTCTAGTTCAGTAAAGGCGGGAAACAAGGATATTTTTTTGTTTTTTTTGTTTTATTTTTACAAAGTAGCAGAAAATAGATACAGTAACAACAGTAAATGCTTTAAATCAGTTAGTGCACTTGAGTGTGTAGCCTACTAGTTAAATTAAGCAAAAACAAACTTTAAAGTGCAAATAAAGTTCAGGAAAACAAACAATAATGCAGTAAATCAACTTTGCAGAGCTTATTTAGTTATAGAGACTCGCTTTTCGGCCACTTGGCCACACCACAACAAAATAAGACAACTGAACCACATGAACCCCCCACCCCCACCCCCTTAAGCAAATATACCAACTCCGAGATCGCACTACAGTGAGGAAAGGGGCAAAGTTCACCATGGTGGACAAGTGGTTACTTACCTGTAGTTTTTTGTCAGTGATGTCAGTGTTCATTGAAGTGGATTTTCAGTGCTTTCATCTCTGTGTTTTAAAAGTTGGGTAAGTGACATTTCAATTATCTGAAGTACTTCCGCTGTGGTGGTGCTGCGGTAGCGTTGTCGCCTCACAGCAAGACGTTGCCCCGTTCGATTCTCAGCTAGAGCTTCTTCTGTGGAGACATGCGTGAATGGGCGTACCTTCGTTGAAGGTTGTGCGTTAGGGCCGGCAACTCAGCACGTAAAAATCAACTGCCAATCATTAGCGGACTGGAGTTCCGCTGTGGCAACCCTAACCGGGAAAAGCTGAAAGATACAACAAAAAGACCCAATTAGCAATATAAATAACACTGAATATCTCTCAAGATGTGCAACTTACAGTGCAAACATCAAAGATAGTTTTCATCAACAACATGTAAGGTTTCACCTGATGTAAGGCAACAGTTTGAATGTCACTTGATTTTGAAGCATTTGATGCATATGGAAATATTGGTTATTTTCATACTTAACTAACGACTAGCAATATGTCAGGTATAGTGTGATATAGTAAATGGAAATTAGCAGTAAATGTTCCTATCTTCCACCATGGCATATCACACCATACCCCTCAACAACATATAGAGCTCTCAGTTCTGAAAATATGAACACAAATACGAAAATGTGAGTAATAAGTGACAGATTATTAATAAAATTACATTTCTTTACTGCAGCACATCCTAGGTTAACAGTCTTAGTGTAATTTTATTAATAATTCCTTGCATTTTTCAATACTGCCTATTAATAGCTGGTAAGTTGCCAAGTTAAAGAAGCCAGACCCAAAAAAGGTCTGGGCACCAGCTAGGAGTGTGAACTGAAAATATACAACAAAGGTGTCATAGGCTTGAATGAGTGATATTTCTTACAAATATAGATTCTCTTCCATAGTTACTCAAGGGTCTGAAAACATGATAGGTGCTAAACCCTGGTAGAGAGAGAGTGCTATGATTTCACTGAAACCATGTCTCAGTGACTACATGTTTTTGAGTTGCAAGATGGCCTCAAGTTCTAGTATCTTTCTATTTAGACTTTTGGCATTGAGTTATGTACAGTAGGGGACACGGTTTTAAAAAAGGCACTATTAGGGGCAGCAAAGTCTTTGGCCAGTATGTGGAAGCCCTGGTATGACAAGTGTTAAACCATCCCTGGTGAAACAGGAAGTCTTATCTATCATATCATCCCAAGCTGACATACTGGATTCCCTTAGATTGAGACCAACTACTTTGCCGGTTGTTAAAGCGAACTGTCTGACCCCATACCTTCATTTTCATTTTGTTTTCAGTTACTTTTGTTTCACTGTTCCACATGCCAGCATGGCTTTTTTTTCATAGTTTTTCTTACAGCAGGTTTAGATTATGTGATCTCTTATTATCCAATTCATAGATAGATTAGTACTAGGCTAATTGTCCTTGTGAGCCATAATTAGCCTGGAGATATCAATGAGGTCTTATAGACTGAGTAAGTAATATTGTGATTGGTCCTAGCTTTTGATGTGAAATGTGCCACATTTGTCCCTCAGTAACAGAAGAATTCATTAGTTTACCAGGCGGGATACAGTGTTCATCACAAATAAGCAAAGATTACCCCAAATCTTACTTGTAATTCTGCCTGTTTATGCTGTATAGTTTTGTAGATTATGCCAGAAATGGACCACATTAAAAGAGTTTTCTTGGATGTGTGGAGCAGGGTCTACTTCACTAGTGAACACTGAAATTTCATAATGTTGAAATTCATAACATTGAGACCAAAACATTGAAAATTCAAAACACTGAAAACCCAAAACACTGAAAATTCAGAACATTGAAATTGTGCTTCATAACACTGGAAACTACAGTGCATATGTAAATAACATCCTCTCCACCTATAACAACACCTAACTAACAAACACACTTTCTACTATGTTTCTGCAGGGGGCAAGCCCTCCTGCTCCCCCTACACCCCCCGTAAATTAAATATACCAACTCCAAGATCGCACTACAGTGGAAAAAAAAAAATTTCCTAACCTCACTGTATCACATCACCATACATTGAGGTTAGGAAATTAACTTTTTTCCACTGTAGTGCGATCTTGGCGATGGTATATTTAATTCCCTGGGGCTGTGGGGGGCAGAGCCCCTCACATGGGTGGTGCAGGGAGGCTTGACCCATGCAGAAACGTAGTAGAAAGTATGTTTGTTAGTTAGGTATTGTAGGTGGAGGTGATATTATTTACTTGTGCAATGTAGTTTTCAATGTTATGAAGCACACTTTCAGTGTTCTGTATTTTCAATCTTTTGGGTTTTCACTGTTTTGAATTTTCAATGTTATGGCCTCAATGTTATGAAATTCAATGGTATGAAATTTCAATGTTATGAAGTAGACCCATGGAGCATATGTAGTAGCATACGTGTATGCATGCTGATTAGGTTATTCAGACACCTTACAAGACTGTACTCCAGCATTTGTTTAATTAAGATCACATGACTTTAAATTTACTGCAGTGTTAAAGTGACAGTAATAACTCCATGAATGCTATTAATGCAGGTTGTTATATCAGGAAATGGCTGCTAAACACTCCATTCAGAGTGAGAAGTAATCAGAAGATGGCCGGTATTGAATCCCCAAATTATGTGGATACTCTACAAAAGGGCCTTACAGAAACAGATGCTTGGTGCCAGAGCCATGGGCTCAAGCTCAATGCCAAGAAATGTATAGTTATCATCTTTGGGAAAAAACATGTACCCATGAATTACCATATAGGTGGCAGTACACTAAACACCGAAAGTGTGATAGGAGACTTAGGGACACAGGTGGACAGTGGTCTCACCTTCGATAACCACATTGCCACAACAGTCAGGAAATCCTTCTATGTGGCACACCTCATCACTAAGGGCTTTTCATCCAGAAAAAGGGAGATCATTGTCCCACTGTACTCATCCCTCATTAGACCCATTATAGAATACAACGCCCCGTTTGGTATGTACCTCTCAAGACATCTGAAACAACTGGAAAGGCCGCAGAAATACCTCACGAAAAGAATCACAGGCCTAAAGCAGATGTCCTACACTGACCACCTTAAAAAACTCCAGCTATACTCTGTCACATATCGTCTACTCAGAGGTGATCTCTGCTTAACATACAAGGCCATGTCAAACTCAGAGCTGTTGGACATGCTACACTTAAAGAAATCCCAATCCCTCAGAGCCACACGCTCCAGGGATCTAAACCTGTTCATCATCAAAAAAAACAAAACATGGGGAGAGGTTCCTGACCCAGAGACTCCCCAGACTCTGGAATAGATTGCCCATACATGTCAACCAGAGTGCCTCTTTGGCCCTCTTCAAAAGGAACCTTGACGATTGGATGGGAGAAAGGAAATTCACCCCGGAGATCACGTCAGTCACCCTGCTAGACAGGGGTCCAGGGAAGTAAATAGTGTGAGAAGAAATAGCCAAGGAATTGTTATGGCTAGGCTTGTATAGGCCCTAGGGCTGATAGCCTAGTACCATCCTATGAACCTATGAACCTATGATATTAACACACTGAAACTGATTAGAAGTAGGATGGAAGACATTTAGGTAAGCCTGAAATGATATGTCAGGCATAAATGGAATCAGTATCATACATCAAAGAACCAAAAATAAAAGAGGTTGAATATGGGGGAGGTTGGCATAATGGTTAAGTTGTTTACCTTACAAACACAAGATGCAGGGTTTGATTCTTTCATGGGTTAATTGGCTAGCCTTAAAATGGCCCATAAGGGCAGTTAGCCTAGTACTAATCTATGAGCCTATGTATTACACTCAGCTGTGAGGTAAACAATTGTGTCATTAAGTTACATGCAGAATGGTCTTTAGGAATCCTATTTAACAGGGGGAGCTGGTCGAGATCTAAGTAATGACTCAGCCAGTGTAGACAATGATTGCTTGACTGCTAAGTTAAATAAAAATTATCATAAGTGGATGTTGTAAATTCTTAATGTTTATAAGCGTCTTAACTTTAGAAATAGTTCTGCTTTTAAGAAGTCGTCTGTAATAGGTTATCAATAGGTATGATTGATATATTAATAAATGGTTCTCGACTAGATGCAAAATTAGCTTTATGGGTTTTCATTAATGTAAACTCCCTATATATTTAATGATAATATAGATGTTATATACTGTGATAAAGTAACAACCATAGAAAAATGTTAATGTAAGGCTTGAGATGGAACATAGTGATGCATTAACCTATTGAAATGTGTAAAACAATAAGCATGCTGTTTTTAAAAACAACATTTTAAAAAGTTAATTACTGTTTCTTTATCTTTTAGTTGAATAGTGTTTGCATCTAAGTCTCAGAAGCAACAATTACACTTTAGAAAATGTAAGATGTGCTGAAGTATTAACTATATGTAATTTCCCCGTGGAAATTGCCACACTTTTCAACACTTATTTTATTGACATTATAGCTAATCTCACTACCAACTTCCCTCAGACCCAACTTAACCAACTTGACTCTCCTGCCACTAATACCTCCCCTGTCCATTCACTCAACTTCTCTCTAGCTCCTATTCCCACAGCCATTGTAAAAAACTGCTTCTGAAATTGAAACCAGGCACTAATGCCTGTAACAACCTGCCTTTAGAATTCCTACAAAAAGCAGCAAATTCCATTGCATACTCCATCAGCATACTGCTTAAAAGGTCTGTACAAGAGCCTTATGTTCCTTCCATTTAAAAAAAAAAACATTTATCCTCCCACTCCACAAAGGCGAAAACAATATAGACGTCTCCAACTTGCAACCCATTGCCATCCTTTCCCCATCTCAGAAATCCCCGAAAAATGTAGTATCCGCAGCCAACTCCTTAACTATTTACTTGACAATAACATACTATCACCAACCCAGCATGGTTTTAGACCAGGGCACAGTACCACTACAGCTATTATCTCCTTCTGTGACTCTATCTATTGGGCCTGTGAGGCCAGAAAACCTGCCTCTTCCTTATTTCTCGATCTGTCCAAAGCCTTTGATACTATCTCCCACCCTCTTTTTCTTAGAAAACTATCCAACATAGGTATCTCTCCCTCTACCCTACACTGGGTTGCCAACTATCTCACATACAGGCAACAAGCTACAAAGTGGCAAAACTCCTTCTCTCCTTTCCTTAACACCACTACAGGTGTTCCCCAAGGGTCTGTCTTAGGCCCACTACTTTTCAGCATATTCTTTAATGACTTCTACTCTAGTCTCGCTCAAGGAACAGTCATCCAAATGCAGATGACTCTACTATCATCTGCACTGCCAAGTGCCAACTGCCCACATGAACTTTAGAAACCTACCCAAGCAGCCCTCAACTCCACTAAAATATGGATGGCTAACAACCATGTAGCATTAAATCCTAAAAAAAACTAAACTAGTGTTATTCACCCCCAGGAAGTCCTGCACCATAAGCAAAGACACTTTCTCTGTTCTCTCTCATGACAACACTCCTATTGAGGTTGTCACATATATTAAACTTCTAGGTGTCACCATAGATGAACACCTAACATTCAACATGCACATTCACAACAACATTAAAAAAGCACACCAGAAATTGGGCATGCTGTATCGACACAAAACATTCCTCAACTACTCTTCCACACTAGCTCTTGCCTCCTCCTTCCTGCTCCCCTCTCTTCTTTATGGCACGTCTCTCTTCCCCAATATTCAGCCCAGTCTTAAATCCAAACTACACTCATACTAGAACAAAATTGCAAAGTTTGTCACCAATGGAGAACACTTATCTCACCACTGCACCTCTCTTCGACTACTGACCTGGCTAGAACTACCTCATCACCTCATGTATATTCAGCTAACTACTACCCATGAACTAATATACAACCCATCCAGTTGCCCAGCCCTTTCTAATCTATTTACTCTATACAACCCAAATAGGCCTCTCTGCTTGGAAAATCAAATGCTCCTACAGGTAGATAAACACAACCTTACCGTTGGACAATGGCTCCACCCATTTTACACTGCTAAACTATGGAACCTTCTCCCACCCTCACTTAGATCTACTAGCAATACATCTGTCTTTAAAAAATATTTGAAACATCATCTCTCCTCCCACTGGCAATGCCTTTGTGTTAACTCCTCACAATGCATAACCTGATTTTTGTCTCTTCCCCTCTTCTACATGGGTCTATATTATAACATCGAATCTTACAAAGATCGAATGTTATAATATCGAACCCATAATGTCTAACGCTGAAAACAGCGAAGGTGCAGGACACCAAATTCTTTCCCAGGGAAATAATTTGGTGGGCCATTGCTGTGGCTTCACTGTTTTCAGCGTTTGATATATTGGAGCGTTACGGGTCAGGTTCAGGTAAGTGTGCGATTGTGTGTAGGTTAGGGTTTGGGGGCGGGTTAGGTGAGTTAGGGTTAGGGAGCGGGTCAGGTAAGTGTGCGGTTGTGTGGACGTTAGTGTTAAGGCGCGGGTCAGGTAAGTGTACGATTGTGTATAGGTTAGGGTTAGGGGGTGGGTTAGGTGAGTTAGGGTTAGAGCATGGGTCAGGTAAGTGTGCAGTTGTGTGTAGGTTAGGGGGCGGGTTAGGTGAGTTAGGGTTAGGGGGCGGGTGAGGTGAGTGTACGATAGTGATGGACCTTAGGGTTAAGGTTGGGTTAAGGTAAGTGGATAGCTAGTAGTGCATGTAAAGTTTAGTTTAGGTTTAGGTGTAGGATTTTAAGTGTATGTGTGTGGATGGCTGTTTTTTGTGTGTGTTTGTGCTGTGTGTATGTTTCTCGGAATAGCGAATTTTTGCTCTGGGAAAAAATTCACTATTCTGACTGTTCGATGTTTTCAGTCTTTGGTGTTTAGGGTTCGATATAATAACATTCGATGTTAGAGAACTTTGATGTTATGATATAGACCCTTTCTACTCCCAGCTTTCCCTTACTACCTCCTATACCATCACCTTTATCTCCTTGACAAATAAACCACTTCTATACACTTATGCAAATGTATTTACCCTTCTGCAAATGTATCTTTAATTGATATTTTTGACACACCTGCAGTGCCTTTTTCTGTGCCAACAATTATATTGTACTGTCACTAGTTAGATTTACTCACAAGTACTGTGCCATTCTTTCTTTATTTGTCAAAACTGCTATGCAGTTTAATCTCTTATAAGTGTTATCTGTATTTCTATCAAAATGTATGTATCACATTGTTACTTGAGCTTTACCAGTTTAATCTCTTATAATTGTTATCTTGTGTTTTTATCAAATTGTATGTATCGTAGTGTTACTTGAGCTTTACCAGTTTAATTTCTTATAATTGTTATCTTGTGTTTTTATCAAATTGTATGTATCGTATTGTTACTTGAGCTTTATTACATTGTATGTATTGTACACATAATTGTGGAGCTTTTCTCCCCGGGCCTTGCTGAAAATGGACACGTTTTGGCCAAGTGGACCTTCCTGGTAAACAAATGCAATCAATAAATAAATAAATAAATAATTATCAAAACCTGATGGATTAAAATGGTCCAATACTCATTAGATAATGAAGTTCTTTCTATGAGGAAAACAGTATATACAGGCAGCCCCAGGTTACGGACATCCGACATGTGGACAACCCCTAGATATGAACCAGCTGAAGCAATGTTGAAAATAACGTGAAAATAAATAAAAATCTTTAAAGTTGCCCAGATCTTACCTTAAAATGAAGAATTTTGTTGTATTTACCTTTTCTCCATTTTCCTCATTTGTGAAGCTGCTCACACATCTTGTCAGTGCAGTTATTTCCACCTTCACAGAGAATAAGCAATCCGATTGGTTAAGAGATCACTGTGTTGGTAATCTGATTGGTCAAGACTACTGATTGTGCACTACACAGTACTGAAGCAATTACTGAACTGTACAGTAGAATGGGCACATTACATTGTGTCTCATTAGGGTCTAGTTGACAGTAGGAGGTCAGGCAGAGGTCTGAAAGGTCAGGAAAGAGTGGAAAACATGCATGGGTGATGCCTGTAGTACAGAAATATGAAGTGAAGCTTAAAAAAAGTTAGGTTTAACATATTTTTTATATGGAATATTCTACTGTATGGTACTGTACTGTATTGCAATACAGTACAGTAGAACGTTCCATGTACTTGTTTCGCCTTACATACAAATTTGACTTAAGGACAAACTAAAAAGTGGATCTCGTCCTTAACCCAGGACTGCCTATACTAAAAGTATATGTTCTTTGAATTCCAGAGATAAGTAGAAATTAAAAAAAAAAACAATAATTTATAAGTCATAAAACTTATAGTAAAGAGGTTATATACAATTATAAGAAACGAGGAGGCTGTTGTTCAGCTGTGTGGTGTGAGGAGATGAATACATGACTGTGACCTATATCACCCAAACGTTTGTAGTACCTTGGGCACTAGAACAGTCTGGCAAGGGATTATGGGAATGAGTAGCATAAGGCTCATCCATTCTAGAAGGGTGTGCTGGAGCAGGGCTGATTGGTGCTACTTCAGTACAAGCAGAGGCTTGCATGAAATGCAGAAGCTGGAATCAAGAAAGATGAGAGCTGCAGGCTTTGCAAGTCAGTGTTGGTAGCGCTTCTCAATATTTTTATTTATTTTTATTTATTTATTTATATTTGTTGACCGGGAGTGTCTGACTGGACGTAGGGCCATTTTCAGCGGAGGCCCGGGGAGAAAAGCTCCACAGTTAAAATAAACAGGCAGTAGTTACATTGGATTACATAGCGATTAACAATTTACATAGCAATTACTTACAACATATTTACAGATGAAGAACATAGTACATCAGTAGACAACTAGAATCTTTATCTGTGAAGTACATAACAGACATTAACAAATGTTACAAGAAGTTCCTGCTGTATAATAAGTACTAGCTTATGAGCATCTGAGCTTGCTATAATCAGGGTAGTTAGTGAAGTGGAAAGAAAGGTAATGGTTGGATGGGGAGGGTGATATTAGAGTTGGAGTTGCAAGGGCATAGCCAGCATGTTTTTAGGTGCACTTTTAGTAAAGTTTTGAAGTGGGTGCATAATGGTTGGAGGTAATTGTGGGTGGAAGGGAGTTCCATAATTTGGCTATGGTGCAAGAGGATAGTGCTTCACCAGCAGAGTTATTGGCTTTAGTGATCTGCAAGTGATTTTTGTTGCTGGATCTTAGTGGTCGGGTGGTGCGATAGGGTTGGAGTGGATTCTGGAGGGATGGGACATTTAGTGGATGATTTACTAGTTTGTGGGCGAGTGAGAGTTGATACCATTGAAGAAGGTGAGGGAGATCCAGCCAGCCCAGTTCAGCAAGTGAGAGACAGTGGTGACTACGGTGGGATGCCCCTGTGGCGAATTTGGCAATTTTGTTGTAGCAGGTCTCTAGCTTGTTTAGATCGCATTGCTTTAGGTTGGTATATATTAGACAGGCATAAAGTAGGGTGGAGATAAGGTGGGAATTTGCTATTGAAATCTTTGCTGCTTTGGTGAGAAGATGCTTATTTCTGTATAGCGCTCATAGTTTTTTGTGGACTTTTTTTTATGGTCAAGGATATGTGAATGTCAAATTTTAGTTTATTGTCTATTTCCACTCCTACCAATTTGGTGTGTTCAGTTGGGTATACAGTGGTGTTGTCTTTTGCTGTGATGTTAAAGTGAGAGTTGTTTTGAGTATGTTTGGTGGGTTGGAAGATGAGTGGTTTAGTTTTGTTTGGGTTGAGTATTAACTGGGCATCGGATAACCAAGTTTCAACAGAGGAAAAGGCTTCCTGTATGACTTTTTGCAGTTTGGGTAGGGACTGGGCTGAGCAGATGATGGTTGAGTCATCTGCGTATTGTATGAGTGTGCCATGTTTGGTGGCAGAGGCTAAATTATTGGTGAAAACAGAGAAGAGTAGGGGTCCAAGGATGGATCCTTGGGGAACCCCTATGGAAACAGGTAGTTGGGAAGATATGTCATTCTGCCATACAGCGGATTGTTGGTGGTCAGACAGGTAACTCTGAAACCAGTTGGTGACTGATTGTGAGAAGGATAGGTTACTGAGGACAGAGATAAGTTGTTTGTGTGGGACAATGTCAAATGCTTTAGATAGGTTTAGGAAAGTAGCAGAGGAGAGATAGCCATTGTTTTTATGCTGAAGGAGAGGATATGTGTGAAAGAAAATGCATGAGCAGAGAGAGAGAAGAATAGGATGTCCCTGTGATGATGCAGGTGCTCACATCATCACTACAGGGTCATCTTAGGGCACACACACAGAAAAAATGCCCCCACAGACTATCCACTAAATAAAAAAAACACTGTTGACAGAAGTTGGAACTATGTAGTTCCCAGGTTATGGGACAATTATGGTCTGTCCTGAAACACAGTAAGCCCCAGTCCATCACACCATCAAGTCATAGGGACAAAAGGATGCAGTCTCTTGGCAGCAGATGAATGCATGGGCACAGGCAGAGGCACAAACTCCTCCATGTGTGTCAGGATGCCAGCCTCTTCTGGTCAGCTCACTTCTCAGTGTGGACTGGGGGCCATAATGTATCGAAAACAAATAGGCTCAAGATCAATTGCAGGAGAGCTTGTTGGTTGACAGATAGACAGGGAAAAGCATGTAGTAAAACAATAATAAGGAGATTGTTTAGCACTACAGAACTTGTGTAAGTTATGCTGAGTTCAAAGCAAAATGGCTGATTGTTCTAACAGTTGAACTATAGAAAGTTGTCTCAGTAATGTTAAAATATGAAAAATGAAAGCTGTTAATGTTTATGGGGACAGTGAAAGTCAAATCAGCTGATGATGTTTAATGCTAAATATTCTAAGGATCTGATCAAGAATCTATGACAAATTGTTTTTCCTGATGGGTGAGGGAGGGGCTTAGTCCTTTTTAAGCATGTCATATGTATGATAGCTGAGTATACCTGTGAAGTAGCAGACTATGGAAGATGTATAACATTTACCAGTCCTGTTGTCTACTGTTTATTTGGACATGAGGCTATGTTGGAAGTTTTAGAAAACTTTTATTTTATTTTTATTTTTTATTTTACATTTGTTGACCGGGCTAGTCTAACTGGATACATGTCCATTTTCAGTAGAGGCCCGGGGAGAAAAGCTCCAAGCATAAGAATAACAATATAACAAAAGCAAATATGTAAAATAGAGTAATAAAGCAACAGTACCATAGTAACATAGGTAAAATGAGAAAAGCAAATGGGACTAACAAACAGTGACTAGAAAACATTTAGGCAAAAGCTAGACCAGACATAAACAAGCAAATGCACTAGACAGCACCAGGGCAATTGCAAAAAGAACAAAGTTCCCAAATCCTATCAAATTACTAAGAATAAAACAAGAGGAGAGAAATAAGTTTTGGAGGCAAGAGGGAGGGCTAGGGTTGAAATAGGAGTGAAATACAGGTTTCAGTCTGGGTTAGCACAAGGACAGAGCCACTTAGTTTTTAGATGTTCTTTTGTTTGGTTTTTGAATTGAGAAGCAGATGCTAGTGTAGATAGTTCAGGAGGGAGCTGATTCCATTTTTTTCCCTATAGTGTTTGAGAAAAGAGAGTCACCAGCTTTGTTGTTTGATTTAGTTAAGGAGACAAGTAGTTTATTTGCAGAACGTAGTGTAGCCAGGTTTTTATATGGAGAGATCAGATTAGAGAGAATGGGGGCATTGTTTGGGTGGTATAAGATCTTTTGTGTCATAAGTAACTGTTGACAGAGTATATGGTTCTGTAATTCTAACCATCCTAGTTGTTTAAGGTTAAGGCAGTGGTGTGTTTTAAAGGGAGAGCATGTGATGAATCTAGCAATACTATTATAGCAGGTAGATAGTTTGGAGATGTTGTTTTTTGAAAGGTTGGTATATATAGCAGAGGCATAGAAAAGGGTAGAAATGAGGTGAGTTTGTGCGATAGTTTGCCTGGCTGAGGGTGTAAGGAAGGGTTTGATTCTGTAGAGGGTACCAAGTTTTCTGTTAACAGTCTTTATGGTGGAGTTAATATGGTCATCAAAGTTAAGATGATTGTCGATTGTGACACCTAGTAAGCGGGTGGTAGTAACTGGTGCTATATTAGTAGCATTATTGGAGGTTATAGAGAAGAATGGAGTGGGTGACTTATGAGTTGGTGTAAAAAGTAGTAGTTTTGTTTTCTTTGGATTCAGGAGAAGACGATGTTGCATGAACCAGTTTTCTTGGAATACAGTTTGGGTTAGAGATTGGAGTGAGGGTATATTATTGGTAGTACAGATTAAGGTAGAATCATCTGCATATTGAATGCAAGTGGCGTGGGGTATGTTCAAGTGGAGATCGTTAATAAATATGGAAAAAAGAAGTGGACCTAAGATTGAGCCTTGAGGGACTCCAATATTAACGGGAAGTAAGGAAGACAAATTGTTATCCCAGAGTACAGCTTGCTGTCTATTTTGAAGATAACATCTGAACCATTGTAATGCTTGTAGGTCGAGAGAAAGGTGCTTTAGTTTTCAAGAAGTAGGGTATGATTAACCATATCAAAGGCTTTTGACAGGTCTAAGAATAGTGCAGAGGAAAAGGAGTTATTATTGCGGTTTTGTTTATAGTGTCAGTGAAGGAGAGAAGAGCAGTAGTAGTACTATGAAATGGTCTAAAGCCATGTTGGCAGTTGGCTAGTAGGTTGTTTTGTAGAAGGTGGTTAAGAATTTGTTTGTGAATACATTTTTCCATTATTTTGGCTAATGGGGAGAGTAAGGCAATAGGTCGGTAGTTAGAGAGGTCAATTGAAGTTCCACCTTTGTGTAGAGGGATAATATGTGATATTTTCCATAAGGTAGGGATTTTGCCTTCTGTGATGGTTCTGTTAATCAGGATAGATATGGGGTAGTCAATGGCTTGTGCAGCAATCTGTAGGTATTCAGATGGGAAATGGTCAGCTGATGGGGTACAAGGTTTTAGTTTGGTAAGAAGTTTGTAAATAAGAGATGTTGGAACAGGGTGTAAATGAAAGGTTGGGGAAGAAGTATTAGATGTATTCAATTGTGAAGCAGGTAAAGGTGGTAGAGAGTTTGCTAGAGATTGAATGGCTTCTGTAAAGTATTTATTAAAGGCATCAGGGATTAGGTTGGAATTATTTTGGTTGAAACCTACAGGGGTGGGAGTAGTAGTGTTTCCTGGTTGAAGAAGTTTATTAATTCCTGACCAGAATTTTTTTGGTGTATGTTGTGAAGTTTGTTGGAGGTTTAGGTAGAAGTCTTTTTTATCCCTAAGGGTATCTCTCTTGGTAGCATTTCTTAATTGTTTGAAGAGAAGGTGATCAGATGGGCATTTGGTAGTTCTCCATATAGCCCAAATTTTGTTTCTAAGTAGCATTTTCTGCCTAGTTTGTTTAGTTAGCCAAGGGGCAGATTTGGTTCTTATTCTAATGGAGCGGTGTGGAGAATGGTGATTTAGTATTTGATTAAAGTTAGTATTAAAGTAGGTTACAGCCTCATTAAGTTCCAGATATGTTAGTGGTGACCAATTACATGCTTTTAGTTCGTTTATAAAACTGTCAGGATTGAAGTGTTTTTTTGAGCGTGAGGTTATACTTGGAATAACAGAAGTGATAATAGGTTTCCCCTTGCTCAATGTTGGTTGTCTTATTTATTTTATTTATTTATTTTACATTTGTTAACCAGGGGTGTCTGACTGAGACAAAAAGGCCCTTTTTCAGCAGAGGCCCGGGAAGAAAAGCTCCACTTATGCTTCCCGACTGAAAGAACTCCAGCTCTATTCAGTCTCATACCGCTTGCTCAGAGGTGACCTGTGCCTGACATATAAGGCCATGTCAAACCCAGATTTGATGAATATGCTTCACCTCAAAAAATCTAGATCCCTCAGAACCACAAGGGCGGGAGACTTAAACCTTGACATGGTTATTAATAGAACGTGCTGGAGGGACAGATTCATCACCCAGAGACTCCCTATGCTGTGGAACAAAATCCCGGTACATGTGAGGCAGAGCACCTCGCTGGCCTTGTTCAAGAGGAATCTTGACCAATGGATGGGAGATCGCAGATATACCCCAGGGATTACTTCAGTGTCACTGCTTGACAGAGGCACAGCAAAATAATAGGCATAGTTTTATTCAAACTAAAGGGGTGGCGAAAGCCAAATAACTATGGGCTAGGCTTATAAATGCCCTTGGGCAGATAGCCTAGTATGAACCTATGAACCTAAACCTATGAACATAGAAAAATTACAGATACATTTAGATATTTAGACATGATCAGTATACACACAAATTACAATAAACATGGTTTACAGTGGTATGCAGCACACTAACAGTTACAGTGGAGAGAACAAACAAGATAATATTATGTAAATATAAAGGTAATTATTAGATTTGTTGTGTACAGCTGAAATTAGGAACATAGGTAGAATACATAGATAGTACACAGCTGCAGTACATACATTGTACATTAGCCAGTGGTTGTGAGTAAGAGTGAAAACTATTATCAAGTACTCTAGGTTTAGTATGTGTACCTTATCCACTTTAACTAGCCTGTGGAGCAGTCATGGCACTGCCAACTTTGCTTGAGATGTTGCCTAATGAGGTTTTTAAAGGAGGTTTGGACGATGTGTTTTGTATGCTAGTGGGGAGACAGTTCCATTTTTTAGCCATTGAACTACTATATAGTGCATCTCCAAAGCTATTGTAGCTGTTGGTGCCTTCTAGTAGTAGTTTGCTTGATGATCTAAGAGGCCTTTTGGCTGAGTGATGTTGTACTAGGTTTTTGAGGGCAGGACACTTATTGGGGAGGTAATAGAATGACAGAGGCAGAGCTGATTGTAGGTTAGGAGGTTGGACAGTTCACGCCAGTGGAGCTGTCTCAAAGCAGTATAGTGATGAGTTCTATCTGAGGAATTTTCAGCAAAGCGGGCAATTCTGTTATAGCAGGTTTCCATTTTGCTTAGTTCAATTTTGTTGAGATTAGTCAGAATGGGAAATGCATAGAGTAGGGTGAAAAGAAATTGGGA
Source organism: Protopterus annectens (assembly GCF_019279795.1). NCBI lineage: Eukaryota > Metazoa > Chordata > Ceratodontiformes > Protopteridae > Protopterus > Protopterus annectens. The sequence continues at coordinate 1,511,963,919 of NC_056729.1, read as the reverse complement.
GCGAGCAATGGCTGAGCTTGTGTTGTTGGCAAGAAATGGTTTGATACAGTAGAGTGATCCCAGTTTGGCATGTACTTTTTTAATAGTTAACTTGGGATGACTATCAAATTTTAGGTGGGAGTCTATGGTTATTCCCAATAGCTTAGCCTGTGCCACTGGAGCGATTGGAGTAGCATTTGTGGAGTAGATAGTAAATTGACTGTTATCAATGTTTTTGTTAGAACTGATTATAATCATAAGCTGAGTTTTCTTTGGATTGAGGATAAGTTGGGCTTTGGTGAGGTAGTTTTCAGCGTCAGAGAATGCTAGTTGAGTTGTTTGCAGGAGGGAGGGAATGTTTTCTGCAGTACAGATTAAGGTAGTATCATCTGCATATTGAATGATAGATGCATGCTGTGTGGAGGTATGGAGGTCATTTGTGAAGATTGTGAATAGTAGTGGTCCTAAGATAGAACCTTGTGGGACTCCTATAGTTATGGGCAGCTGAGGAGAGAGATAATTTTCCCATTTCACAGCTTGGTCAGTTAAGTAGCTTTTGAACCTGGTAAGAGTGGAATTTGATAGGTGATATTGGTTTAGTTTGTTTAGCAGGATTTGGTGTGAGACTGTGTCAAATACTTTGGACAGATCCAAAAAAAGAGTTGACACCTGCAGGCCTTCGTTTTTAAGATGGTTTACTGTGTCTGTGAAGCAGAGGAGTGCTGTAGTGGTACTATGGGCAGACAGGATGTTGTGATCTAGGAGATATTTTAGCACCTGGGTATGGATGCATTTTTCTAGTATTTTGACCAGGGGGGAGAGTAAAGCAATGGGTCTGTAGTTATTAAGTTCAGTGGAGGTCCTGCCTTTATGTATGGGTGTAACATAGGATATTTTCCAGAGTTTGGGTACATAGTTTTCAACAATTGATCTGTTCATGAGAGTGGAGATTGGGATAGCAATAGCATCTGCTGTGAGTTTCAGTAAATAGCTGGCGAGTAGGTTGGCTGCTGTTGATGAGGTTTTTAGTTTGGAGAGCATGCTTTTGATTGAAGTGGTGGAAACTGTTTTGAGAGTAAAGCTTGTATTAACATTATTTGTGTTGGGGGGGATAGTGAGTTTGGAACTGTCCTGTGATACTAAGGATAGAATTGAGTTCACAAAGTGGGAGTTGAATTGTGTTTCAATGGGAACTTTAGTGTCAGGGGTGGTTGGTTTGGGGGTAGCCTTTTGGGTGGATTTTAGTAGCTGGTTTACATTTTGGGGGGTTGTGTTGGTATTTAGTTTGTAATGTCATGTAGTAAGATTTTTTTGTCCAGCCTAATGCATTTATTACATGGTTGCTCAGTTCTTGGCACTTAGTTAGGCTTTGTGTTTCTTTGTTTTTTTTGATAGTAGAGCCAGGCAGTGTCTCTGAACTTGAGGATTTGTTTGGTTTCTTTACTAGGACAGGGGTTTGTAGAGGTTCTAACCTTGATTTTGCACAGTGGAGCTACAGTGTCTAGGTGTTGTAGAAATGTTTTGTTGGAATATGCTACAGCCTGGTCAAGTGTGAAGATTTTTAGGGGGGGTCCAGTCACAGTCACAGAGTAAAGTATTGAGGTTCATAGGTTCATAGGTTCATAGGTAGATACTAGGCTATCTGCCCTAGGGCATTTATAAGCCTAGCCAGAGTGTATTTGGCTTCCGCCTCCCTATTAGATTAGCCTACTGTGCCTCTGCAAAGTAGGTCCCAGAAGGTACCCTTTTAAGATTAGTTTACTGTGCCTCTGTCTAGCAGGGACACAGAAGAGATTCCAGGGGTGAATTTGTGATTTCCCATTCACGCATCCAGATTTCGCTTGAAGAGGGTCAGCGAGGTGCGGACCTCAGGAGAGATATTTTTGGTGTTTCTAGTGGATTTATAGTTAGTAGTTTTGCATGTGCTTGTTCTACTACGTATAATGTATATTATGTTGTGGTCACTTAAGCTGTCTGGGAGACTGCCTGTGTGGGGGTACAATGTAGGGTTGTTAGTTAGGACCCAGTCAAGGATGGATTCCCTTTTAGATTTTTTATCACATCTAGATGGAATTTGGACTAGCTGCTGGTAGCCATGGAGATTTATTAGATTACTTGGTGGTGCTGATATACAGGTGAACCAATCCAGGTTGAAATCCCCCAGAATAAGGGTTTCTTGTGAGTATGTGGAAGAACACCAGGATAATAAGTCTTCAAGGCTAGCAGGTGTATTACCAGGTGGAATATAGATCACAATTGTGGTGATGACCTTTTTAGGGTGAAGTTGAAGTTGTGAGACAAGTATGTCCCAATTATTGGGGGAGGGGTAGGAGTTTGTTAATTGACATACAGTTAAGTTGGACTTATACAGTAAGTCAGTTCCACCCCCTTTACAAAGTGGTTTGTCTTGTCTACTGATATTGTAGCCAGTAAGGAGAACATCTGAGTTAGCTATGTTTTTATTTAGCCAGGTTTCTACTAAAGCAATTATGTCTGGGGAGTAGTGTGCTATTAGGTTCATAGGTTCATAGGTTCATAGGTTTATACTAGGCTATCTGCCCTAAGGCATTTATAAGCCTAGCCCAAAGTTTTGCGGCTTACGCCACCCCTTATATGAAAAAATACTGTGCCCATTAGTTTGTTGTGTCTCTGTCCAGCAGTGACACAGAGATGATTCCCGGGGTAAACCTATGATCTCCCATCCACAGGTCAAGATTTCTCTTGAACAGAGCCAGCGAGGTGCTCTGCCTCACATGGACCGGGATTTTGTTCCACAGCACAGGGAGTCTCTGGGTGATGAATCTGTCCCTCCAGCACGTTCTATTTATAACCATGTCAAGGTTTAAGTCTCCCGCCCTTGTGGTTCTGAGGGATCTAGATTTTTTGAGGTGAAGCATATTCATCAAATCTGGGTTTGACATGGCCTTATATAACAGGCACAGGTCACCTCTGAGCAAGCAGTATGAGACTGAATAGAGCTGGAGTTCTTTCAGTCGGGCAGCATAAGACATATTTTTGAGACCCTTTATCCTTTTGGTGAGGAACTTTTGGGGCCTTTCAAGCTGCAGCAGGTGTCTGGTCAGATACATTCCGAACAGGGCATTGTACTCAATCATAGGTCTAATGAGTGATGAGTACAGGGGGATGATGACCTCCCTTGATCTAGATGTGAATCCCTTCATGATCAGGTGGGTGATATAGAAGGTTTTCCTAACTACTTTAGCAACATGAGTGTCAAACGAAAGGCTACTGTCAACCTGGGTCCCCAGATCCCTGATGACTTTTTCTGTGCTCAGTGGATTGCCACCTATATGGTAGCTAGGGGTAACCTTGTTTTTCCCGAAGGGTATGACTATGCATTTTTTGGCGTTTAACTTCAGGCCATGGCTCTGGCACCAGTTATCCGTTTCTGTGAGGCTCTTCTGGAGGATATCTGTGTCAGATGTGTTTTCGACTATGGCGCCCAGTTTGCAGTCATCTGCAAACTTTGTCAGCCATAACCCTCCTGTGTTTGCTTGTACTTCAGAAAAGTAGATGCCGAACAAGAGTGGACCCAGGACTGTGCCCTGTGGGACATCACTTGTGACAGGCTTTGAGTCTGACATGGCTCCAGTAACTCTGACCCTGTGGGTTCTGTCACTTAGCCAGTTTGCAACCCATCTTGTGATGTATGGGTTTACATTCAAGCTGATGAGTTTTTCGATGATACCTGAGTGGGGTATTGTGTCGAAGGCCTTTGCCAGGTCGAGGTAGGCTGTATGGACTGTCTTTCCCTCATCAATGGCCTTGGTGACTGTCTCGAAAAAGTCAACCAAGTTTAAGAGGCAGGATCTGCCTTTGACAAAGCCAAACTGGGTTGGATCCAAAGTCTGCAAGTTCCCTATGTCTTTATTTATGAATTCCATTATGATCCTCTCCATGGCTTTGCAGATAAGGCTTGTCAAGCTAATGGGGCGGTAATTTCCAGGGTCTGTGGAGGCACCGCCCTTATGAAGTGGGACCACAGTCGCCGTGCGCCACTCCTTGGGTACGTATCCTGAGGTGAGGCTAAGATTAAACAGCTGTCCTAACTGTGGGTTTAATTCCTCGTTGAGTTCATGAAGCACACAGCCGGGGACATCATCCGGTCCCATGGATGCTGTGTTTTTTGCCTTAGTGAGGGCAGTTCTCACCTGGGCGTTGGAGATGTTTGGGGGGCTACAATCCTCTGGAATAGATATCTCTCCTTTGGGGAGGGGAGAAGTTTGCACTGAACCTGTCAGCCAGTATGTTGGCAATGTGTGTAGGTTCAGTAATTTTCACATCATTTTGAACTAATTCTGAGCATATCTGGGAGTTTCCTCCTAGGTTTCTAACATAGCTAAAGAAGGCCTTATGATTGTCTTTAGAGTCCTTGGTGATTTTTCTCTCAAAATTTGCCTTGGACGATTTTATGAGAGCTCTTAGTTTTTTACTTATAATGATCAAAGGTGTCTTACCTTTCAAGGATTTTGCTCTATCTTGTAGTAGCTTCCTCCTTTTGTTGTAGTGCTTGTTTATGGCTGGGGTCCACCAGACTGGATGCTTGCCTTTGGTACAGAGAGTCTTAGTTTTGTTTGGGATTGCCTGATCCATGCAGTCCTGTAGGTGCTGGTAGAAGGCATTTGTAAGTGATTCAGCGGTTTGAGTAATGTTTACCACTGGCTCAGGGGCCTTAAAGGAGACCACACTAGTTTTTAGAAGTGTGAAATCGGCTTTTGAGAAGTTTATCACTGTGGTCTTTTTTGTTTCAGGTGGGGGCGGGATGAGGACCTCCAGCGAGATTAGTTTATGATCTGATCTCACCAGTGAGGGGTATACTGGTGTTGAACATTTTGATCCCATGTTCGTGATGATGAGATCAAGTATGTTTTCTCCTCTTGTGGGGATGGTGACTAGTTGTTCCATGGCATTTGAGTTTATGAACTCCAGGAATCTTTGGGTTAGAGTGTTCGGGCTTGAGTAGTGTTCCCAGTCTATATTAGGGTAGTTGAAGTCACCTAGTATGATGGTGTTTGGAGATACATTTATCCCTCCAATGTTTTCAGGAAGGCCATGTGAGGTTCCTGAGTTTGAGAGGGTGGCCTGTAACATGCTACAAATTGCAGAGCAGTCTTGCCTATGGTTAATTGCACCTGGATGGTCTCCGATGCATCGTGCGTTGCCACCAACCTTGAGGTGTGGGTGTCCTTTATGAATATGGACACCCCCCTCCTTTCTTGGTGTTGTCCGGATTTTGGGGCCGGAACGCATGATATGAGGTGAAACCAGTTAGTGCTGGGGTGCTCTCAGGAGCCTTGAACCAGGTTTCTGTCACAGCACAGACATTGATGTTCTCCATATTGAGAAGGGCCTCGAGTGCGTGCATCTTGAGATTGAGACTTCTGGCATTGAGCAGCATTACCCTTAGTTTTTTCCTTTTGGTGTTCTAGGGTGGTAGGTTTAGAATTTGAGCCTTGCCTAAAAAAGGCACTATGGGGGTGGCAAGAGCCTTTGCCAATATCCGGAAGCCCAGGGGTGACAGGTGCAAGCCTTCCCTTGCGAAGCAGCGTGGCTTGTCCAGCATGTCATCCCAGGCAGACAGACATTGGATCCCCTTTGAATGACACCAGAATTTAACCAATTATTAAAGCTGATCATCTTATCACTGTATTGTGGCATCATTCTAGGTGAAGGTAGGATACTGCTCAAGGTCAGGGTCATACCTGCCTGGGCTACATAATCAGAGAGCTCCTCGATGTCCCTTTTCATGTAGTCCAAGGAGGTACGTCTCAGGTCGTTGACACCAGCGTGGACAATGACTGAGTCATACTTGTACCTGCTGTTGAGAGACCTGAGTGCTTGCGTTATGTGGCGGATTCTAGCGCCCGACAGGCAGCTTACTGTGACCTTCTCCTTACTCAGTCTGGTGAGCGGGACGTCAATGTGTCTGACTATGGAATCACCAATGACAAGTGTGTCTGGCATTTTGTTTGGCCTTAAGGGCTGTGACTGTTTGACACTCTGACTGTGTGGTCTATGTGTTGCATGTGTTGGGTCGTCAGGTGGTAGTTGTTTGGGTGTCTGCTTTGGTGGCCTCTGCTGTTTTGGTAAATTTTTGATCAGAGCCTCCGAGTATGTCTTTGTGTGAGTATGTGTATGATTTGAAGTTGTGATGGTACCATGTGTGACTGGGTATGTATTGTGTGTGGTTACCTTCTCCTCCTGTCTGGTCTTGCCAGTCCTATGTTGAGAGAGCTCAGCCTCCAGTTTGGCCATATAGTTGCATCTCTCACATGTATTTGTGTTTTGTGGGAGAAGGAGAGGATTGTTCAGTGTACATGAGGCAATTGTAACATTGCCTCAATATTCCCAGGTTCACCAGTTGAGCTGGAGAGGACACTAGCAACTGATCCCTCGACATACTAGAAGTAGTAGATAAAGAGACTTTCAAAGGACTCCGGGGGAAGTGGGTTTTAGGCTGGTGGGGTACTATCTATAATAAGAGTGCTTTATCAAGGTGCAAGTACTGTAGGAGTAAGTGCTAGGCTTTACAGATAGAGAATAGTCTACTTGGGAATCAAGTAGAGATGAACTTTTCAGTTATAGGATATGCTGGTTAGATCAGCAGTACAGCTCGAGGAAGGTAGTTCTAAGGGAAAATTTGAAGAGTGGAATTTAGATGGCCCGAATAGTTTAACCTTGTTTAACCGCCGCTGCTCTTGTGTGCAACAGTGGTAACTCCGCGCTAAATCGCGCTTACACGCGTTTAGCGTGTTTTATAGCAGGGGGCTGAAGGGAGCTAGGAATTGACCCAAAACGACCAATGGACTACTAGTTTCTAGCTGAAACTTCACCAAATCGGACAAAAAGGCCGCTCAGTGCTTCCCACTCCCACTGGTAAGCAAAGAAACTTCCCTCCTTCCTAATAAGGCAATGGATCAGTAACAGGAACTAAAAACAAAGCCCAGGGATCAGCAACTCTGAAACTGGACTACTCTATGATTCTTTTCTACTTATGATTACTTTTCTACTTCTTATGATTCTTTTCTACTTTGTGATTCTAAGTCAGATGATCTCATATTAATATTTTTCCACCAGGAAGTCTCAGGAATCTGGAATATGCTAACAATGAACATTTATAAGCAAACTCTTTTTCTGTTTGTTAATAACTGCAGTATGAGAGTTTTACATAATCACTCGTCAGACTCTTCTAGTTTCTATAACAGGTTAAAGCTCTTTTTTTATGTACCCCATTGAAATATTTGATGTTTTATTATTGGGCACTGTTACCTGCCTTGTTCCTTATACTGGCATAATAAAAATAAAGACATTTACCATGGCGTTATAAAGCCAAAAGTTTGCTTGCAAAGTATCACCAAAAACAGGAGAGCACAATTTAGTAATTGAAATTTCAGATAACGCCACCCCCATCCACCCCAGCATTGTGGACCTTAGATCAACTTCATGTTCACACTTATTAGCCACTGCTCTGGACATGAAGTAGGATGTGTGTGACACAGCAGCATTTTAGCAAAGGATTATATAAAATCTATGTAGGTGTGCAAGTGTATATGTCTGTGTATCTGTATACATATGAGTATATGTTGATTTGTCTAGCTGCACAAGCATTGAAACACAGGTGATATATGCCGGCATCTTGAAAATCAACATACTAAAAAATCTACAAACACTGAAAAAAAGATTGAGAAAGGAAAACAAACAGTGTCCTTTTGCAATCTGGTAACCAAAACCCTACCATTATTAAATTCAGACATACATTGTCTGAATAGTGATAGTGTTACAGAAACATTTTTCTTAGGTAAAGTGTAAGGTTGGAGTTAATCTTAGGGTTGGTACCCCTGTATCACCTTACTAATGCATGCTATCCATATCCATGCCCCTAACCCCAACAGTGCACCCTACCTTAGAAAAAAACTTTGTGCAACACTATCAGTGCACAAGACACTATGACACACAACACATACATCAGCAGGCACAAATACACACACACACACACACACACACACACACACACACACACACACACACACACACACAAAACTCTACATGTATCTCTCTTCAAAGACCTTATTCTAACTCTAATTCACAAACACTGGCATACGCGGTCTCACCCTCTAATGCAGAAACTTTCAGTATATTGAAAGTTATTGCATTAGAGTCCATAATTCATATTTAACTTACCTTATATTCACAAGGGAAATGAAAAACACCAGGCCATACAGTTTTTAAATTAAAACAATATCTTTAAGATTTCAATAGCACATATACGCAGTTTGTTTAGTCATTCCATATGTAGTATATTTAGCCGTGCTTTCAGTAGGCTGCACTTAAACCCAAAGTCCAATATTGCTGGCCTCTCCCAGGCTTAGATTCCAGCTCAAAGTTGAAGAAACACCCCCCAAGTATAACTCTACAACAAGCCACAACTGGGCCATCATACTTCACATCTCCAGGGTATTTATTCAAGCTTTCACATACCTCTTTGCTGATCCTCCAGATAAGGCACTAATGTATCTTTTGCTTGCAGGTAATCTCCATATGTTCTACAATAATTGATAATTTACTAGCTAATACAAATCATTTTCCTAACTAGCATTCTATGAGAAAGTCCTCCCACACAAATCACTTCACATACACCTGAGGATATCTATAACTGCATTTAGCTTGTTGCAACTGTGACATCCCCCCTCTGGGCCAGTAATCAAGGAGCCTGAATCCCCACCACTGACATCAGTGAGGGACGTTCACTTAGAACAAAGATATATATACACACAGTATTTCCAGACGCATCTGTCTGCACTAAGCACAAGTTCCTTTAAGAGCACACAGGGAACACACTCAGTCCAATGTCTGGGTTTCCCTTGCTCTCTCTTCAGGCCCCCAGTAAGACTCCCCACTGGCACAGCTATAGTGCTGAGTTCTCAGCCAAGTGTCCCAGGCCAAGTTCTCCAGCACCCTCTCTGTGAAATCAGTGCTCTGTGTCCCTGCTCCAAGAAGGTGGCATACACTCTTTGAGATTTGATTTTCACACACACACACACACACACACACACACACACACACACACACACACACCTGGGAAAGGTTGGCATAGATTTACTAGCTATGCCCCTCTGCCCAGACTATAAGGTAGATACTGTCACCAGGACACTCCAAAGCCAGCTACTCTAAGGATTTTACAAGGATACCCAATTATACTGAGTGAAATTAATACTAATACAAATGCTAGTGTTTGACCAAGGTAGTAAGGCTTTCAAGAGTGGCCACAGTGTCACCAAATAAATATAAGTACTCTCAAAGTTTAAAATATTCTATAAAAGACCAGCCATAATGCATAGTTTAAATATATTTAATAATAAATAATAAAAGAACATGAAAATACTAAATATCTATTTACAATAAACAGCAGAGTTTCAATCACAGGAAATATTAAAAATAACACAGATGACTAGATTCATATCGATACAGAAAACAGTATTTAACTAATTTCACTATATTTTCCTGACTGAACTAAATAATTACTGTTTCCTGGTTACTTACTAAAGCAAGGCAAGATGAAGTAGGTGAGTGATCCTTCTATGTTAAGTTTCAAAAACAGTCTCCTCTGAGACTTCTGTCTCATCTAGTATTAAACATAATTTCAGTGCTGGATTACAGAATGACATCATATACATCTGGTCATCTGACTTCTGATTCTCATACTACACCTCTTTACTAGAAACAAAACCAGAATCTCACACATATGTGTTACCATACACACAGATATACCTTTGCTAAGATGTGTTATAGCATCTGGAAGCCATAAAACCATTTCAACACTTCTACCCTTCCAAGGTAGCAATTAGTTCACTGTTAAGGACAATATAGCAGGATAACTAGTTCTTGTTTTCACAGACATTTTGTCTCTGTCTGCAATCAGAACTGTAAGATACAATCTTTATGGCCTAAACTAGGTAATTTAATTTCAGGATATTTTTCTAAAAGTTAGCTGGACTGAGCTTAAACTCTTCTCTTCTAATACCCTCTGTTACAATATATATATATATATATATATATATATATATATATATATATATATATATATATATATATATATATATATATATATATATATATCATCAGTTACATTAGTACAATCTAACATACATGTATATTTCTTTTATGCCCAGCAGAACCCACTGTTGGTACATTTTTTTAACACAAACAACTTTACAAATACATTTTCAACACAAGCACCCATACAAATCAGTCCTTTAAACTATCCCTCAACTTTTACCTAACTCAAATTTACTTTCCATCCTATTACTGATTTAGGTTCCCTTCTCCTCTGTTCGTTGTGCATGCACAGCTATTGCATGGGTTTCTTTCATGAGTGGCCCCCACCCCCACTTGGGATTAACTACAATACACATTTTCCACTTCATCCACTGAAGCTGACTATCCTAACTAAATAAAACTCCAGGAAGCAAGAACCTGACACCCTACAGCTTTTTTCTTGTAATAGTTGCATGGGTTTCTTTCATGCGTGACCCCCACCCCCACTTGGGATTAACTACAATACACATTTTCCACTTCATCCACTGAAGCTGACTATTGTAACTAAATAAAACTCCAGGAAGCAAGAACCTGACACCATACAGCTTTTCTGTTGTAATAGTTGCATGGGTTTCTTTCATGCGTGACCCCCACTTGGGATTAACTACAATACACATTTTCCACTTCATCCACTGAAGCTGACTATCGTAACTAAATAAAACTCCAGGAAGAAAGAACCTGACACCCTACAGCTTTTCTGTTGTAATAGTTGCATGGGTTTCTTTCATGTGTGACCCCCCACCCCCACTTGGGATTAACTACAATACACATTTTCCACTTCATCCACTGAAGCTGACTATTGTAACTAAATAAAACTCCAGGAAGCAAGAACCTGACACCCTACATCTTTTCTATTGTAATAGGTGAATTGCAACTTAGTTTTTGTTAGGTTTTAAGGCTTAAGAGGTGTATGCACAACATCAGTGAAGGGTTCCAGCCAGTTGACACTAGATTGGGCCAATACCTTTAATCAGCCTTACACACACACACACACACACACACACACACACACACACACACACACACACACACACACAGTCCCAAGCCTTTACTATTTACATTAGTAAATTTTGTTTTACTTTCAATATAGTATCTAGACTAATCACAGCTCTCTCTAATTTACACTGCAGGTACATAAACAGGGCTGTTTGGCAGTTTTAAAGTATTCCAGAGCTACTTCAATTACGCTTTTGTTAGATGCTGATATTTTAAGCTCAGTACTCAACTTTAAACTGATAATTTTTTCAGGTCTTCTCCTTGTGGGGCTGAACCTGCTCCATTCACTCCGCTCACTCCGCTCTCCTCCCTGCCCCCATCCCCACCCTCCCCGCATAACATCAACCTTATACCTAGCCTGACCCCTCCCATACTTCTCTTCCACCTATCCCATAACCCCCCTAATTATTCCCCTGTTATACTTCCTCATTATTGTACTCTACCTCCCCACTCATTTCTAAATAAGCATATATAGTACTCCATCCTCTAAACTACTGCTATCCTGCTCATATTCTTTCACACTGCCCTCAACCACCATCATGTCCATCACAACTATTACTTTGATCTTGCTTTTTTCACTTACATGCTCTCTCCTAACAATAATCACAACTTTCCAGGCACCCAACATACCTCCTGCACATACCTGTACAACCAGCACCCATAATCCGCAATTATCAAGTTACTCAGACATCCACCCTACCTTATTCACAGCTAATACCTCTGTACTATGCAAAGTGAAAATTCTACCTCTCCAAAGGCACTCCCCTTATCATACCACCAGCAGCAGCAACTACACCATTTTTAGGAAAAAACTGAGAAGTATAACCTACACAATTTGCCAAAGCACTATTTCCCAGTGTGGTGATGTACAACCCAACCCAGGACCACTTCCCTCAGCTCCAGCAAACCTAGCAAATCTCTTATGCTATCAACCATAAATCTCCAAAGCCTTAGGAACAAGATACCTGAACTCCATGCCTGGATTTCTAAGTACAACCCAGATATTATAGCAGCTACTGAAACCTAGTTGAAATCATATATAAAAGACACTGAATTTCTCCCCCCAAGCTACTCATGCCTTAGAGTTGATCGACCCAACAAGAGAGGAGGAGGAGTAGCAATACTTTTCCCTAGCAATTACACATTAATCCCCTACTCAAAACCAACACCCAACTTCTCCCCAGCCGAAATACTAATCTCTATATTAAAACTTAACAACCATAAAAACATTTGCATAATTGCTCTTTATATTCACCCAGGAAACAACATACCAATATTAGAAAACATACTTGCCTGGACTTCCCAAAATATAGATAATGAAACCATCATTCTAGGTGATGTAAATATCGACTGGCTAGATATAGGCCACAACAGCCCCTCAAAAAACATAAATCTTTACAACTTCTCCCAACTAATTGAAGACATCACTAGACCTCACAAAAATTACAGCTGGGGCTCCACAATAGACTGGATATTAGTATCCCACCCTTTCAATGTCATCAGTGCAGGCATACTACCTAATACCATTAGTGACCACCACCCAGCATATATCATACGCAAAACTACTCCAACCACAGGTCAACACCAATACAAATCTACCAGAAATTTTACTACGTTCCAATCATCCATATTTAATGAAACCTTAGCTAAAGTAAACTGGAAACCTCTCAAATCCCTACCACTTAATGAGGCTGTTGAATTCTTTAACTCAGCATTTCTAGACATCCTAAATAGACAAGCACCCACCCGCCAAAAACGAATAAAACATAACCATGCATGCTGGCTCTCAAAATCCACCAAAGAAGTAATGCCCACAAGGGATAAAATCTGGAAATCATGGCAGAAAAACAAAGACCCCTCAACTTCACTACATTACAAGCAGCTCCGTAACCAGGCAAAACACTGATAAAAGCCAACATAAAAATAATCCCCAAAAATTCTCGCCTTCCATCAGCCAACTATTACACCCAGGCTCTCAAAGCAATCCATCCCCTGACCCACAAAAAAACTCCCACTGAACTTGCTACCCTTTTCAATTCCTACTTCATTGACACCATAGCTAACCTAACCACCACCTTTCCTACAGTTAACAGCACCACCACCAAGACAGCTGATGACCAAATCATCCCAGAAAACAAGTCTACCCTTAACCCTAGCCCAAAATTCTCCCCCATACCCACCAGCACAATAAAAAAAACTTTTACTTAAACTAAAACCCTGTACTCTGACCCCTGACAATCTACCCCCACACTTCCTGCAGCTAGCAGCAAACTCTATAGCTTATCCCATCAGCATACTCATTAACAGATCAATTAAAGAATCCCTTTTCCCAGACATCTGGAAAAAAGCATTCATTCTTCCCTTACACAAAGGTGGCACCAGCACAGACACCACAAACTTTTGGCCCAGAGCAATTCTTTCACCCCTCTCTAAAATACTGGAAAAATGCATCCATGCCCAACTCCTCAACCACCTGCATGAAAATCAAATGTTATCACCCATTCAGCATGGTTTCAGACAAGGACACAGCACCACTACCACCCTCCTATCCTTCCTTGATACAGTTAACCGGGCACAGGATTCTGGTAAAATAATTGCTTCACTTTTCCTTGACCTCTCCAAAGCTTTTGATAACATTTCCCAGACTATCCTACTCTCTAAACTATCCACCCTCCACATTTCTCTCCCTACCCTGCAATAGTACAACAGCTATCTCTCCAATAGGCAGCAATCCACCAAATGGCAACAGTCTTACTCTCCCTTCCTCAGTACATCCACAGGGGTACCCCAAGGCTCCATACTTGGTCCTCTCTTATTTAGCATCTTTATTAGCAACTTTCACACCACTCTCCCACAATGCTCAGTAATCCAGTATGCTGATGACTCTACAATAATATGCACTGCAAATTCCAGCTCTGAACTCCAGCAAATTACCCAGAATGCCCTCACATCTACTGAATCTTGAATGCTTAACAATCATCTTTCCCTAAATCCAAAAAAAACTAAGCCAGTAATTTTTACTCCTAGGAAAACTACTCAATTTGATAAAAAACTCTTCACTATACAAGCCCAAGACAATACCACTATAGACGTTGTCCCACACACTAAATTACTAGGTATTATTATAGATGAAAACCTTAACTTTGACCTACACCTAAACAATAACATCAAAAAAACACACAAAAAGCTTGGTATGCTCTACAGGCACCAACACTTTCTTAGCCTCTCTACTAGACAAACCCTTGCAACTACCTTTTTATTACCCTCTCTCCTTTATGGTGCCCCTCTCCTCACTAATATCCAAAATTCTACAAAATCCAAACTTGCTATGTGTACAACAGAATAGCAAAATTTGCCACCAAGGCCACATTCTCATCCCACCATTGTAAGTCACTGAAACAATTAGGGTGGCTGGAACTCCCCCACCATCTCTCATTCACCCAACTAACTACTGTGCACAAAATAATCTACAGACCCACAGACTGTCCTGCTCTCTCAACTCTACTTGCCAAATACCATTCCAGCAGGCATCTAAGATCTGAAAACCATCTACTTCTAAAAGTAGATAAGCCCACCTTACCTGGCATCTAAGATCTGAAAACCATCTACTTCTAAAAGTAGATAAGCCCACCTTACCTGCTGGTCAACTCCTCTATGCCTTCACTGTCGCCAAACTATGGAACTCACTTCCGCCTTCTATAAGAAACACAGGCAGCACCACCACCTTCAAACAAATGCTGAAAAATCATCTCAACTCTTCCTGGCTATGTTCCTGCTCTATAACCTAACCTCTTCACTCTCCTTATATAATTACTAAACTCCTATGTCTTTTGCTACTAGTGACTGATGATATTTTCTCCATATTTATTTTTATCTTCACTTGTTGATTCTGGTACAATAATACTGATCTCTGTTTATATCAATCTGATTGAATTCATTGAATTCTGCTTTAATGTATATTTTCTGTATATATTGCTGTAATCAAACAAACTAGATTCCTGCTTTTATATATATATTCTGTATATGTTACTATATTTACTATCTGTAACACTGTTTCTGCTTCTGTACTAATTAATGTTTATATTTTTTCTGTATCTCGTTGGAGCTTTTCTCCCCAGGCCTTCACTGAAAATGGGCTCTTTTAGGCACAGTGGACTTATCCCGGTAAACAAATGCAATAAATAAATAAATAAATAAAATAAATAAATATACAAATAACATATAATTCTTTACAAAACTCCAGCTAGCTATGCTGACATATGTTACACATCCACTGCCCTACATCTCCTGGCATAGCTGGCAATACCTCACATCATCACAACTACTCCACCTGTTAAACAAAACTGTGAGTTTTGGATTCTGTTTAGTTACCAGCAAACAACATTCAAATTTGGTAGTCCAGGCCAATGGTTCACCATGACCTGAAAGGGTTGCAGGGATACCACTCACTGGCACAGCTTGGTATTGCTGTCTGCTTACTCAACCATTGCAGACTGGCATTATTTTCTAAGTTGAATTGGTTACCTAATAGGTTATACTTTGAGGAACAGAGGAACAGAATTTTTGCTAAATACTCCGCTTCTGTGGTGAAATATTGCCTCTCCGCATTGCTTAACTTTCTGTTGATATGTTACACAGGGTGCTACTCACCATGAATGTTTAAGGATAGCACTGCTCCTAAGCCTATCTCTGACACTTCAGTATACAGAGTGAATTATTTACTAAAATAAGGGGTTATTAACACAGATTCAGAATACAAGACCATTTTCAGTTTATTAAGTGCACTATATGCCTCAAATTATTCTTGCTCCTTGACAAAAGCTTTCTCTTTTTTTTGAGATCTATGAAAAGTCACACAATTAGGTACAAACTTTCGGTATACATTGTAACATAACATCTACTTTTGGTAAGTGAGACTCCCATTCTCCTGAAGTGAATGACCCAGCCACATCATCCAGGTAGAGAGCCGCATATTAGGAGTGAGGCTTCAGTATTTTACCTATCAATTTCAGAAAGATAGCTGGAGCTCCATGTGGTGAAATGGTAACGCTGTGTGCTGAAATAGACTGACATGGGTTACAAAGGCTGTTTTTTTGTTTTTTTGTTTTTTTTGATAGAGAGGATAAGTATTTTTTTGCCAGCATTACAACATCAAGTATAGTATCTGGCCTATCCTGTGTTTTCTGTAATCTCCACAGTTCTGGGCACAGAATAGCTGCCAAAGTTTGAAATGCTATTCACGAGTGATGATGCAATTTTAAATGCTGTGTGTATAAAAGAAGTTGACTGAATTTGTAAAGTATCTGATGAAGTTTTTCAAAAGCACTTTATCTTTTGAATTGCAATTTTGAAACCTTTTTAATAGGTTATTTTGACATATTTTGAACTGCTTTTAGATATTTTAAACACATTAAAAGCCTTAATTTTATTTGTCAGCATTGGGAGCTTTTTTGGTTGTGCTTATACCTGCTACTGGAGGTTTCTGTTTGCCTCTGTGTCTACCTGTTTTTTGGCTTCTTTGCTTTGGATTTGGTTTGTTACATGGCTTCAGGGACTGTTTCAGGTGTTTCTAGCTTACTGGCTACTCAAGAAGGACAGTCTCAAGATTTGCAAACAGTGGGGAATCTCACTAACAGTTATCTAAAAAAAATTGATGAAGTGACAGCTAACAAAACTTTTCTAAGAGAATCCATTAGCAACAACAAGAAATTAATACAGGGTTACTAGCACTAGAATGTAGTGTGACTGTGCCTGGACCATCAGGGACATCACTCCATTTGTTAGAACCTAACATAGGAACACCAAGTTGAGTAAACACCAGAATCAGCACAAGGGAAAATGGCTGGACTAACATATGTTTTAATGACAGTGTTCCTATTACCTTGAATGGTTGGTTACACAAACCCATCTTGCTTAATGAGCTTCCTCAGTCACAGGTACCTTTTGCTATTACAGATAAACTATAGGAATTTGATTATAAATTATTAAAGGCAAAGAAGCTACAAATGGACAATGCCTATTTTATTGAATGTCTAAAATCTAAAGTGGTTCCAAAGGGACTTAGGATGTGGTGTTTTCCCACAGGGCTTATACCAAATTCACCACTGCATAACAAACTTTTTGACTTATTTAATAGGCGTGGTCAATTCACCACTGCATAATGAACTTTTAGACTTATTTAATAGGCATGGTCAAGAATATATGGACATTATAGTTAAACATAATAACAAGACAATTAATGGCATTGATATTAAATGTATATAGCCATGGTGACCCTCTTGAAGAAGTCTACCAGGTTAAGTAGGCAACACCTTCCCTTAACAAAGCCAAACTGGGATGCGTCCACTGTCTGCAGGTTGCCAGAGTCCTTGTTGATCATCTTCCATCTCACCAACAGCCCACACTAAGATACTCAGTGTACAGATTGAAAACAAACTCAAATTGGGCACTCACATATCACTCACAATAAATAAAGTCTACAAAAAACTGGGTGCCTTGTATAGAAACCAACAATACCTAACCAAATCAGCCAGAATCTCTACCGCAACTTCCCAACTAATCTCAACCCTACTCTATGCATCACCCATACTCACAAATCTTCGACAATCAGACTTAAAGAAACTGGAAGCCTGCTACAATAAAATTGCAAAATTTGCATCAGGAGACTCCCAGCGCAGTCACCACTGTGTCTCCCTTAGAAACCTCGATTGGCTTGAGCTCCCTCAACTCCTACACCTAACCCAACTTACCTTTGTTCATAGACTTGTAAAACACCCTCTTAAAATTCCCTCACTTCATACACTTCTCCAACCCTACCAATCCTCCAGACCCCTGCGCTCCTGCAACAAAAATCTACTCCAAGTCATCAAACCCAACAACTCTGCAGAGGAAGGGCTATTCTCCTACTCCATATCCAAAATCTGGAACTCACTTCCCACTGCCATAAGTACCCTCCCTTCCAGCAGTCTCTTCAAAAATGCTCTTAAATCACACCTAAAATCTCACTGGCTATGACCTTGTCCATACACCAACTACCTCCCCTCACCTTTCTCCTGTACCACTAATTAGCTGCCAGCTCTACTATTAGCTGTCAACAGGTTATCAGTATTTCATTACTATTTCATATCCTTTAACTAGCAGATGATTGCAGTACGATGTTTACTCTTTTCTCTTTGTGAGAAATTAATACTACTAGGCAAATGTCTTGCACCTTATATTGTTATTATACTCTGACATATAGGTAATTTCTCCTGTTGAACTGCGTCTTTACTATAATTATACTGTTTTTTTTTCATCTGATATGCTAGATTGTACTCTTATATTATGTAAATCTCATATGTCTGAATATATGGAGCTTTTCTCCCCGGGACTCCGCTGAAAATGGGCATATACCCAGTCGGACTTTCCCGGTCAACAAATGTAAAATAAATAAAATAAAATAAAATAAATAAATAAAATAAAATAAATCATCATCAACCCCCTTTTTTCACATTTTCTATGTGCGGTCACGGTGTCATATTAACTGTCGCCATCTCTCTCGATTCAGTGCTACACTTCTGCCTTCTTCCATACTCATGCCTGACTGTTGCACAACTTCTCTTACACAATCCATCATCCTCTTTGCTGGACACCCTTGTTTTCTGTTACCTTCTTCCTGTCTTCCCCGAATCTTCTTCACCAGATTGTTTTCTGCTTTTTTGCACATGTGCTCAAACCACCATAATCTGTTCTCTTTGATCTTTTCTGCAATTGCAGCTACTTTGGTTTCTGCTTTTATGTCCTTGTTTCTTCATCTGTCCTACAGTGTGCATCCTACCACCCATCTCAAGCACTTCATTTCCATCACCTCTAGCTTCCTCATCTCCTCTGCTTTTACTGCACAGCTCTCTGTACCACACAGTAGTACGGGTAACACCACTGTTTTGTACACCTTACTGTTCAGCTTCTTTGGCATTCTTCTGTCATACACTACACCTGACACTCTATGCCATTTGGCTGTAGTTGCTCTGATTCAAGCTTTGATCTTTTCATTCAGACTTCCCTTCTCCTCAGCCACCCCTCCCAGATACTTGAAACTGTTAACTTGTTCCACCATCTTCCCATCTATCTCAATTCTCAGCTTTTTCTGATTTCCCCAGTTTGCCACCATTACCACTGTCTTCTCTGTACTTAGTTTCATCTCATGTGCCTTCGGTTTTGCATTCCATTCCCCTATCCTTTGCTGAAGTTCTTGCTCAGAGTCTGCCTGTAATACCACATCACCTGCATACAGCTACTTTTTTTGATCAGTCCCCTCTAACCTGTTTAGTAATGTAATCCATCACCAGTATGAACAGTACTGGGCTCAGAGGTGAACCCTGATGCGCAGCCATTCCTACTGGGAACCCCTCTGTGAGACCAAACACTGTTCATACATGAGTCATTGATCTTTGTACATTGCCTGCACTAATTCTGTCAATGTTTCTGGGACTTCAAACTACCACAGGACTGCCCAAATTGGCTTCCTTGGGACCATGTCATATTCTTTTTCCAAGACTAGGAATACCCAATTTCCTCATCTCTAGCTTCTTCTCAACTATCTGTCTCACTGCAAACACTGGGTCAGTTGTGCTGCATCCTGATCTGAATCCAAACTGCTCATCTCCCATGCTGCTTTCTACTACTATGCATATCTGATTATCATTCAGCCTCTCTGAACTTTCATGCAATGTGACAGCAGTTTGATGCCTCTGTACTGTCCATAGATGTGGATGTATGCTTTGTTCCTGGACATTGGTGTGAGTGTGCTTATTCTCCAGTCATCTATGATATGCCTTTCTCTCAGTACTCCTATGGGTACCCTCAGGAGCCATTTCTCCTCTATCCCACCCAGCATCTTTATTATGTCTGCTGTGACCTCGTCTGAGCCTGCTGCTTTCCCTGACTTAATTTTCCTTAGTGCTGTTCTTACTCCTCCGCTTCTTTCATTGTAGGCTGTGTTTAGGGCAGTACAGCTTCTGTGGGGTTTTCTTTATTCAGAAGCTCCTGGGAATACTCCTTCCATCTGCCTTTGATGCCTTCTGGACTGGTGAGCAGGTTGCTACTGACATCCCTTATGAAGTGTGTCTGACTATCTTCTTTATCTTTCTGTCTTTGCCTTGCAACCTGACATGGTTTCTTTGTGCCACCTACTGAGTCACTTTCCAGAAGCTGGTACAGTGCCTCTGATGCCCTGTTCTCTGCTGTTGCAACTCGTTTCTTAGCTTCTTTGTTAGCCATCCAGAATTTCTTCCTAGCCTAGTCACCAATACAAAAAAAGCAGAACCAAAGATATTTGAAGATAAGTACAGGCAAAGGCAGCTAGATATGAAACATTTCACAATACAATAAAATAAGAAAACAAAGGAGGAAAGTGACCACGTTCAAACCAAATCAACACACTGAACTAGGAAACACAACAAGTTGGTTACATCGGTTTTTTGACAGTTATTGGTCCTTCTTCTTTTATATGCTGTTAACAAAAGTGGATTTTATTAAAATTACGTATATTTGAACTTTTACCAAAAGTCTCCGTTTTCAAAAAACCGATGTAACCAGCTTGTTGTGTTTCCTAAAGGAGGAAAGTGAAAAATTGGATTAGTAATGGAGAAGTTAAAGAAATAGAAGATGAAGTTATGGAGTACCTGTGAAGTGAAGGATTTAGTGTAGAAAATCTTAACTCAAGTAATGTCACAGCATGATAGAATAATGAGTCCCTAAACAAAGGAGAAGTAGGTGGAATAGGAAGCATCTGATGACTTACCACATGATGATGCCCTGGAGCCTTCAGCAGGAAACCATTACAAAAGTTCTGTTAGAGTTGCACAGCAAGGGAAGGAGCAGCAAACAGTGGCAACTCTGACACAGGCAATATTGTGGAGTGATGGGGCAATAAGTCTGCATATGTAGGAGCAGCAGATGACACGGGATGTAGATGAAGAGGATATGTCACAGGAATATATTCTGGAACTTTCTGTAAAATGCCTGCAGGAAATAGAGAACAAAGAATGTGCTCTCATTTTAGAAGAAATTGCGTAAGGGAGGAGTTGCCTGATTTAACAGAGATGGACAGACATGTTAAGATTAATGAATGTAATAGCTTGCAGAAAATAAATAAAACCCAAAAATGTTAGAAGTCTGATAAAACAGATGAACACATTATTCAAGACTATTAAAAGAAATGCATGTGATATAACATAAGTAAATAAGATATATTACTGTGCAGCTAAATTAATAGATATCTGTGCAGTAACTGAGACCTGGTTCAAGGCTCCAGAGAGCACCCCTGCAATACCAGGCTACAACTCTTACCACACTTTTCAGCCACCAAACCAGGACCAAAGTACTATAAGCGGAGGAGTGTCCATATTCACCAAGGATATTCACACCTCCAGGCTAGCTGCCCAACACAATGCATCTGAAATCCTACAGGTGCAACTAACACTAGGTAAGACTGCAATCCAAATTGTAGCTTGCTATAGATCCCCCACCATGCCCCAAAATTCTCACTACACCTTTCTAAACATACTAGAAAATATTAAGATACAACCAAACACCCTAATACTGGGTGATTTCAACTACCCTGCCATTAATTGGGAAAACTACTCTGGTACCAACACCTTTGCCCAACGGTTCTTGGAATTCATAAATTCCAACACCCTGGACCAACTAATCCATAGTCCTACCAGGGGCTCAAATATCCTAGACCTGGTCATCACCAACATGGGAGATCAATGCTCCACACCAGTAGTCACCCCCTCGTTGGTCAGGTCTGACCATAAGCTAATCACCCTTGATGTCCACATCCCACCCCCAACCCCCAGTAGGGAAAACTCCATAAAAAACTTCTCCAAAGCCAACTTCATGCTACTCAAGTCAGAAGTAACAAACTTCATGATTCCTGTGCAGATGGGAACTGAAAGTTCGACTGCTGAATCCTACACTAAGGCACTGTACGAGCACATCCACTCGTGCATGAATCATGCCATTCCAAACAGAAACAAGACGGACTCCTCCAAAAAAAGGAACACAATCTGGTGGTCCCCTGCCATAAACAAACTATACAACAGAAGGAAGAAACTGTTGCAGAAAAGAGGAAAATCCCAGGATGCAAAAAACTCCCTTACCAGCTTCAGTAAGAAGCTGAGATTCCCTCATAAAATCCTCCAAAGCTAGTTATGAAAATAAAATTGCCAAAGGTTCCAAGGACAACCACAAGGCATTCTATAATTATGTCAAGAATCTAAATGGCAATGCTCAGATCTGCTCTGAGCTACAACAGAATGGCATCAAATATACTAATCCCAAGGATATTGTCAATATCCTGGCAGATTGATTCAGTGCCAAATTCGCCCCCCTCTCACCCCTTAAAGGGCCCATCTCAATATCAAAAGATTGCCAAATTCCGGTAATCACGGCCACACAGATAAAAAATGTACTCTCCAAAGCTAAGAATACAGCATCCATGGGACCAGAAGACATCCTGGGCTGTGTACTACATGAACCACAAAATGAACTGGCACCCCACCTAAGTGTCATGTTTAATCATAGCCTCATCTCAGGCTTCGTGCCCAATGAGTGGTGCACAGCTACAGTTATCCCACTCCACAAGGGGGGATCTACCTTGGATCCCAGGAGTTATCATCCCATCAGTCTGATGAGCCTGATCTGCAAAGCCATGGAATGCATTATCATGGAGCTTATAAACAAAGACATTGGCAACCTTCAAGCACTGGACCCCACCCAGTTTGGCTTTGTAAAAGGCCGATCTTGTCTCCTCAACCTGATTGACTTCTTTGAATCAGTCTCTAGAGCCATGGATGAGGGTAAGGCGGTCCACACAGCCTATCTGGACCTCACCAAGGCCTTCAACACCATCCCCCACTCTGGAATAATAGATAAACGTACTAAACTGGGCATTAATCCCTATGTCACTTGATGGGTTGCCAACTGGCTTATTGACAGAACCAACACTGTAAAAGTAGCCAACTCAAAATCCAGCTCTAGACAAGTGACAAGTGGAGTACCTCAGGGTTTAGTCCTGGGACCACTCTTGTTTGGCATCTGCTGACAAAGTTCGCAGATGACTGCAAACTGGAAGCCATTATTGAATCCCCAGATTATGTGACTATTCTACAAAAGGGCCTTACAGAAACATATGCTTGGTGCCAGAGCCATGGGCTCAAGCTTAATGCCAAGAAATGTATAGTTATCCCCTTTGGGAATAACCAAGTACCCATGAATGACCACATAAGTGGCAATACACTAAACACCGAAAGTGTGATAAGGGACTTAGGGACACAGGTGGACAGTGGTCTCAGCTTCGATAACCACATAGCCACAACAGTCAGGAAATCCTTCTATGTGGCACACCTCATACTAAGGGCTTTTCATCCAGAAAAAAGGAGGTCATTGTCCCACTGTACTCATCCCTCATTAGACCCATTATAGAGTAAATGCCCCATTTGGTATGTATCTCACAAGACACCTGCAACAACTGGAAAGGCCACAGAAATACCTCACTAAAAGAATCACAGGCCTAAAGCAGATGCCCTATGCTGACCATCTAAAAAAACTCCATCTATACTCTGTCGCATATCGCCTACTCAGAGGCGATCTCTGCTTAATATACAAGGCCATGTCAAACCCAGTGCTGTTGGGCATGCTACACTTAAAGAAATCCCAATCCCTCAGAGCCACATGCTCCAGAGATCTTAACCTGGTTATCACAATGAAAAAAAAACATGCTGGAGGGATAGGTTCCTGACCCAGAGACTCCCCATACTCTGGAATAGACTGCCCATACATGTCAAGCTGAGCACCTCTTTGGCCCTCTCCAAAAGGAACCTTGACGACTGGATGGGAGATAGGAAATTCACCCCGGGGATCATGTCAATCGCCCTGCTAGACAGGGGTCCAGGGAAGTAAATAGTGTGGGAAGAAATAGCCAGGGAATTGTTATGGCTAGGCTTGTATAGGCCCTAGGGCTGATAGCCTAGTACCAACCTATGAACCTATGAACCTATGAACTAGCTTTTACCACAAAAACATAGAGCAACAACGGAAAGGATTGGGAGAAATAAAATTGCATCATGTAAACTTCAAATAGAGAAAACTATTCTTGTCTTAAAAAGAAGTGTCACTGTTGGAAAAATATAGAAGAGGGAACAAATCAACAAAAATACTTAGAAAAATAGATCTGTTAAAAGCAACGTACAGTATCAGAACAGACCGGGA
The DNA here is from genome assembly GCF_019279795.1 of Protopterus annectens. Lineage (NCBI taxonomy): Eukaryota > Metazoa > Chordata > Ceratodontiformes > Protopteridae > Protopterus > Protopterus annectens. Next base: position 1,511,939,574 of record NC_056729.1, on the reverse strand, counting down.
CTTAACCATACACTATCACAAATAATAAACTAAAAGTATCACAGCCAGAAAAAACTTAGAAAAAATGCTGATAAATATAAAGGAAAAGTACAAAATAAAAAATTCATTGCTGACCCAAAAAATTTTATAGTGAACTGGGAAACAAAGCAAAAGGAATAGAAACACCACCAAAAAAGAAGAAATAGACACATTTTGGAGAAATATTTACAAAGACCCTGTTGTAAATAACAAAGATGCTGAATGTATAGAAAAAATTAAAAGAAATAATGATAAGTTCAAAAGTACAGGATATGAAATGGGATGAAGTAACACCAAGAGAAATTGAAACAAAATTAAGAAAAGCTCCTAAATGGAAAACTCCAGGCCCAGATGCAGTGCCTAACTTCTGGCTAAAATTATTAACTTTTTGCACAAAGATTTAGGCCTGCGTAAGAATTACTTATATGCACATCCCAAACAGACACCAACCTGGTTAACAACCAGAAAAACAATACTCTTCCTTAAGTCAACCTGTAAGCCATCCTAAAAACTATAGACCAATAACTTGCCTTCTATCAATGTACAAACTATATACTGGAATTGATGCAGACAGAGTTTACTGCAATTTAGAAGAAAGCTCAGTCATGGCAATTGAACAAAAGGGTAAATAGAAATTCATAAGAAACAAAGGATCATTTGTTGCTAAATAAACCCATAATAAAGAATTGTAAAAAGCGGAGAAATCTAAGTGTGACATGGACAGATTAGGTTCTTAGGTTCATAGGTGGTTACTGGACTAGTATTGACCCAAATATCTTTATAAACCCAGCAGAGCCATGTGTGCCCAATATAATACTAGAGAAACCCAATATAAAGGATCTTGCCTAAACATGAGATCTTAGTTAGCAACGACTGCCCATATCTATGAGGGTCATAGGTGAAATCCCCATCAGGAATGTACTGTTTCCCATCCAGTCATCCAGGCTACGCTTAAACAAGATCATAGAGGGGCTTTGTTTGATGTGAACTGGTAGCCCATTACAGAGGAGTGGCAACCTCTGAGAGACATATTTGTCTGTCCAGCAGATCCTATTTATGTTGCAGGCCAAGTTAAGGTCCCTGGGGCTGATGACCCTTGTCCCATTTGTCTTGCCAATGTGCAGCATTTCCATTAGGTTTGCATCTGAGAGTGCTCTGTAGACCAGGCACAAGTCTCCTCTAAGTATTCTGTATGCTACTGAGTACAGTGACAGTGACTTCAGTCTGTCAATGCATGGCATGTGCTGGAGACCTTGAATTTTCTTGGTTAGAAATCTCTGAGGTCTCTCAAGTTGCTGCAGTTGCCTGTTAAGGTATATACCAAAGGGAGCACTGTACTCAATTATTGGCCTTATGAGGGTCGAGTACAGGGGTGTTCTGACCTCTTTCACTCTTGAGGCAATGCCTTTGCTAATGAGGTGTGCAACGTAGAATGCTTTCCTTACCACAGTAGACACATGGTGGACAAAGTTTAGTCTACAGTCAACTTGCATTCCCAAGTCTCTTGTAGGGTTACCACCTGTCCCACTTTGCGAGGGACAGTCCCTCTTTGGGCAGTTGTGTCCTGACAAAAAATTGTAAAAATGGCAAATGTCCTGAGATTTTAGGACAAATTTATTTCCTATATTTTATGTAATAGTTGCATAAAACAGTTATTCTGTATCTACAATACCTAAATGTTATAAGAAACAGAATAAGCAACTAAAATGCTACAAGAATAAGCTTTTATTTAGGCAAAAAAGTTAAGTTCTAACCTTTGTACTGACCATGGGTATGTGTCGGCCTGTAAAATCTGATTTTTTTACCAAAGATGTCGCACTTTGGCCATTTGAAAAGGTGGCAACCCTAGTCTCTTGCTATTGAGTTGTTACTTATGGTATTATTATTTATGTGATACTCTGTAAGAGTATCATTTTTACTGAAGGGGGAGTAATAATGCATTTTTTTGCATTAAGTTTGAGTCTATGGCTTTGGCACCAATCAATGGTTTGTGTAATTCCCTCTTGAAGTATATTGACATCGTTTGGGGATTCAGTGATTGCACATAACTTGCAGTTGTCAGAAAACCTGGTCAACCACAGCTTCTCTGTTTTGGCCTGAACTTCTGAGAACTATATTCTAAATTACAGAGGGCTCAGCACTGATGACAGACCTGCTGGTTGAGATAAAGTACCCAACTCTGACTGAGTGGGATCTGTCAGTGAGCCAGTTAACAACCCATCTAAAGACATAAGGGTTGATATTCAACAGGGAAAGTTTATCAATGTTGCCCGTATGTGGGATTGTGTCGAAGGCCTTGACTAAGTCAAGGTAGGCTATATCGACAGATTTGCCCTCATCTATGGCTCTGGTGACATTTTTGAAAAAGTCCACCAGGTTTAACAGGCATGACCTCCCTTTGACAAAACCAAACTGTGTCAAATCAAGGGTTTGGAGATTACCTATAGCCTTATTTATAAGTTCCATGGTGATTCATTCCTTGGCCTTACAGATAAGGCTGGTTAAGCTTATAAGTCTGTGGTTCCCAAGATCTGTCGCTGCACCCACTTTATGAAGGTGGATGACGGTTGCTGTTTTCCATTCAGTAGGGACAAAACCAGTATTCAGGCTGTGGTTGAAAACAGTGCCTAATGGAGTTGCTAATTCATGTTTTATACCATTTAAAACACAGCCTGGGATATTATCCAGTCCCATAGACACTGTGTTTTTGGCCTTGCAGATAGCATTAATGACTTGCCCTTTGGAGATACAAGATGGGAAAGATGTAGTGGGAATGCTTTGTGGAACGTTTGGAGTGGGCATGGGAGGTGAAATTTTCACCAAACCTGTCAGCTATTAGGTTAGCTATTTCACAGAATCAGTGTGTGTGATGCCATCCACAGCTAGTTCAGCACACGTCTGGGTCCTACCCTTTGGGTTACGGATATAGCTGAAGAATGTCTTATGGTTATCCTTAGCTATTGTTACTAATTTTTTTTTTTTCGAAGTTGCCCTTAGAGGATTTTACAAGTTGTCTTATTTGTTTGTTCAAGCAGAAGAGGGTGTTCTTCCAGTGCTGGGGCCTTTCTTTTTTTAGACTTAGATAGCAACTTCTTCCTCTTGCTGTATAACTTACTAATGCTAAATATCCACCAGGGAGGCTTGTTTTTTCTTAACGATCTTACATTTGTATAAGTGTTTGTAAAGGGCATTTCTGTATATCTTAGGATAGTTGGCAATGCCATCTGTAGGAACAGAAGCTTAGAAATTATTCATACCATTCCTTAGGAGGTTATAATTAGCTTTGGTGAAATTGTTTAGCCTGATTTCATTTAAGGGGGATTCAGGTGTTATAGTTACTTCAAAAGTGACTGATTTGTGATCAGATTTTGATGGTCTTATACTTGTGATGTGCGACGGTCACCCATGTTGATGAGGACCAGGTCAAGAATATTTGAGCCCCTTAAGGGGGTTGCATACTCTTTGTTCCAGGGCATTAGTGTTAACAAAGTCCAGGAACCTTTGTGCGAGCATGTTGGTAGTCATATAAGTTTCCCAGTCAATGGAGGGACAGTTAAAATCGCCCATGACTAGAGTGTTTGGCTGTAATTTGATTGACTCAAGTAGGTCCAAATAAACAGTGTGGGTATCATGGTTCATTGAAGGGGGCCTCTAGCTAATGATGACTTGAAGGGAGGTCTTACCCACAGTTAGTTGAACTTGGAGTAACTCCATGGAGTTTTCCTGTCTAACCAGTCTAGACGTGCATTTATCTTTGATGAAGATAGATAATCCTCCTCCTTCTTTGGTTCTTACACATTCATTTTGCTGTCTGAAAGTGTGGAAGGTATGGTAGTCTTGCAAGACTGGGGTATTTCTCTTCAGCCCTCAACCAAGTTTCTTTGATTGCCCAGACATCAACATCCTCCAGGGAGAGGAGTGCTTCCAGAGAGTGCAGTTTCTGATTTAAACTCCAGCGTTTAGCAGCATAACCTTTAATTTATTTGTGAGTGATATTTTCACATCAGAAATTTTGCTCTTAGAAAAAAGCATTTGACAGTATCCATTCATAGACAAAGGAGTGCTTCCAGATGTATAACATACGTCCTACACTAATCAGTCACATGATGGTGACCGTGAAACACGGACAAACCACTTAGTAATTAAGCCATGACAAATGGCAAATTATTATCCCAAGGATAAAAATTCAAATGGCAGATATTCTATGGTGATTCTTTGTCACTGCTGCTGTTTTGTCTTGCACTTAACCCATAAAGCTGTTTACTCAATAATCTGGCTGTCAGAAAACAACTTTGCTTCTCATCTCCTTTTTTGTGAATGACTTAAAATTGCACAGTTCTTCAGAAGATGATTTGAAAGCACAAATGCAAGTGGTTAAAACTTTCTCAAATGATGTCATGATATAAGAATGACCTTTGGTCATGATAAATGTGCCAAAACCAAGTCTAAAGCAGGAAAGTTGCAGTACCAGGAAAATATCAATACAGTACAGGAATGTTGTTGTTGTTGTGTCTTTCGGCTTTTCCCGGTTAGGGGTCGCCACAGCAGAACTCCGGTCCGCTAATGATTGGCAGTAGATTTTTACGTGCTGAGTTGCCGGCCCTGATACACAACCTTCAATGAAGGTATGCCCATTCACGCATGTCTCCACACAGAAGATGCTCTAGCTGAGAATTGAACAGGCAACATCTTACTGTGAGGCGACAATGCTACCGCAGCACCACCACCGCAGTTTTTTTGGGGAAATTGATGAAGGACTGGCAATAAAACATAAACAAATACAAATAAACCTGAGTGAGAAATACTTCAGAAGACTAAAATTAATATTGAAAAAGACCACGTTATAAACCAATTTGTTCTTCCTGTTGTAATATTCAGTTTTGTTGTGATTTACTGGTCCCAAAAGGTATTGAATCAGTTGGACAGTAAAACAAGAAAAGTGCTTCATGCTTATCAAATAATATATAAAAATCAGTGTATACCAAGAAGATATATTCCACCCCTGTAGGAGATAAAGGCCTCCACAAAATTGATGTCATGTATAGATCTGCATTCATGGGATTGCATACATATCTGCTGACCTCGTCAGATCCAAATGTAGTGAAATTTTTAAATGTGTGGAAAGGAAAATCTAAGATGACCTCTCTACTTAGTTTAGCCGAAGCGTTCCGGTGTCAAGTGGAAATGTAAATCAAATCAGACAGCAACTGAATGTGCCAAAAAACAAAAGAAAGAATATAAGGAGAAGGATCAGATGAAAATGAAAAAAAATGTGAAAAAGCCATAAATACACTGGCAGTTATAGAGATCTCATGGAACAACCTCAGGTTGAACAGGATTTGATACAAGAGTGCTGACAGAGAAGTGAGTTGAAACCAAAGGATGAAAGGTTGATAATGGAAGCCCAGGATAATGGACTATGTACACTTTTTTTACAAAGTCCACTGAACATGTGGGAGAAACAGACCAATATAGCTTCTCTAAAAATTAATTGGAAACAGTGGTACACCTTGTTGAGAGTGTTATATAGTCATGGCAGACGGCCTGTGCATTGAAAGATTCAATAATGTGACAAGACTGTTGCACTGGGGATTGTGCAAACTCTACAATATAGAAGTAGCCAAGAAACATGGAAACATTAACCAGAAAGCATTATAGAGAATGATGAAGTGTACATCATATGAAATCACCCATTACCAACAGTTCAAAATATAGATGTGAGACAAAGAGATATAGTAGTCCATGAAAAAAGACAAAAGTAGCATTGATCATTGAAATTACTACACCTAGTAATTACAGTGTCTGATGTACAGAGAGACACAAAGTCATAAAATATCAGGATTTGAAGGCAGAAATGAGGGTAATATGGAAGAAAGGTATCTAGACAGTTTGAATAGTATTAAGTGCAATGGGTGTCATAAAAAAATAATGTGCAGTCTTATTTAGATATGCTACCAATATGTGTAATTCTGTATGAACTGCAGAAGGAGGTTTGGGTGCTGTGAAAAGCACATTTGGCTAACATCAAAGACTGAAACAATCCTGATTTCATGAACTTTAATTATACCCTAACTTCCAAATGGGGTCCATTCCTGCCATGGTATCAGAAACTCAAAAGATTTGGAAAAATTAAACCGACAGAAATACATAGGACATATTACTGTGCAGCTAAACTAATAACAGATATTGTGTTACCACAAAAATAAAGTAAAAAAGGAATGGAAGAGCACAACAGAATAACAAGATGGCAGGATCAAATCGAGGAAACTGCAAAGCAATTAACACAAGAGTATTATCCTTAGAAAGATAGAAAAGCAACACAGTGTATCAAAACAGACTAAGATGACTCATGCACTATTTCCAGTAATAAACTAGAAATATTAGCACAAGAAGAAAAACATAGACAACATGCAGGTAAAGGAAAATTACAAAACAAGCAATTCACTGATGATCCTAAAATTTTAATAGAGAACTGGAAGCCAAAGCTAAAAGAATACAAACACCACAAAAAATGAGGAAATAAGCACATGTTGGAGATGTATTTATGAAGACCATGTTAAACATAACAAAGATGCTGAATGGATAGAAGAATTACAAGAAACAGTAAGGATTTCTAATGCAAAATGTATGATATGGGATGAAGTAACAGCCAGATAAACTGAGACAAATTTAAGAAAAGCTTATAACTGGGAAACCCTAGGCCCTGATGCAGTACCTAACTTCTGGCTAAAGGTATTAACATATTTACACAAACATTTAACCCTGAGTAAGAATTATTTATATTTGTATCCTGAACACCATCTTGGTTAACAACAGGAAAAAAATTACACTCTGCCCTTAACACTGAACCCGCAAGCCATCCTAAGAACTATAAACCACTTATTCACTTTCTGCCAATATACACATTATATACTGGAAATGATGCAGAGTTTACAGCCAAATTTATTAAACTAAGGACATATGGAGCAAAGGATCATCTGTTGTTAAACAAAGCCATAATAGAGACTTATAAGGGCCCTACGGCCATTAGCCTAGTGACTTCCTAAGATCCTATGATCCTATGATCTAAGTATGATCTAAGTGTAGTCCAGATTCAGATTTGCTGTATCCAGGACTGTATTTAAGCTTCTGAGCCCCCCAAGCTTTCTGTGTTGGAGGGAAGCCTTCTAGCTTATCAGTGAGACTGGTAAGCACTAGGTACCCTATCTACCACATAAGGAGTGGTTCTGGCCCAGAAATTGTAGTTATTAGCTGTTTGGGCAGTTTTTCCATCTCTCTCAACTTTCTGATTTAAAAGCCCGCATTTGCAATTGTTTCCCCCCTTTCCTGTAACTAGTTTAGTCCAGATACAGATTCTTACTTTTAGCACTTGAATTTGCTTATTCATAATCAGTACTTGTTCAGAACTTGTAAGCACTAAATAACCTACTAATTACTAAAGCACTCAATCTTCCTCATTACCTAGAGGAAAACAGTTTTGGTACTTACTTTCCTCACTTGCTTAGAGAAAACAGCTCTTTTACTCATTTTCCTCACTTATCTAGAGGAAAATAGTTTTTTATTCAGGCATGTCCAAGGGTCAGCTCCCAGTGTTCTCTCCTGTATATCTGATGAATCTGGGCATCTTGGGGCAATGTAGAAATTGCCTCATGTACACAGACAATCCTCTCCTCCTACCACCCAATACTACAGCCTGTGAGAGATACACTTATCTAGCCAAACTGGAGGTAAAGCTCTCTCCAATCAAGACTGAACTTGACAGTCAAGAGGAGAAGGTAAACACCTGCACCACACCACACTCATCACATAGTCTCACTAAATCTACACCACCAAAATCCACACATAGAAACACAAAAACATTCACGGAGGCTCTCAATAATAATCTGCTCAAGCAACAGAGACCTCCAAAGCAGAAATGCAAGCAACCTCCACCCCCAACACAACCCAAATGACACATAGTCCACAGACTTAGTGTGCCACTCAACCACAGCCAATAAGGCAAACCAACGTACCCAACACACTAGTCATAGGTGACTCTATAGTCAGGCACACTGATGTCCCACTCACCAGGCTAAACAAGGAGAAGGTTACTGTCAGATGCCTGTCGGGTGCTAGGATCCACCACATAACCCACGTACTCAGGTCACTCCACAACAAGTACAAATATGACTCTGTCATTGTCCATGTTGGTGTGAATGACCTGAGATGTACCTCCCTGGACTACAAGAAAAGAGACATGGAAGAGCTCTCCGATCTTGTAGCCCAGGCAGGTATGACCCTAGCCCTGAGTAGCATTCTGCCATCACCCAGAATGATGCCACAGTACAAGGACAAAATGATTGACTTCAACAATTGGCTAAGCTTCTGGTGCCATTCTAAAGGGATCCAGTATCTGTCTGCCTGGGATGACATGGTCGACAGACCACAATCCTTTGCCAGAGATGGCCTGCACCTGTCACCCCTGGGATTCTGGATACTGGCTAAGGTTCTTGCTGCTCCTATAGTGCCTTTTTTAGGCAAGGTTCAAATGACAAATTCACCACCGTAACAGGAACAGGCAAGCAAAAACTGAGGGTGATGCTACTCAATGCTAGAAGTCTAAATCTCAAAATGCACTCACTCGAGGCACTCCTTAAAATGGAGAACATCGATATCTGTGCAGTGACTGAGACCTGGTTCAAGGCTCCAGAGAGCACCCCTACACTACCAGGCTATAACTCATACCACACTTTTCAACCATGTAACCTTGACCGCAACACCAAAGGCAGAGGTGTGTCCATATTCATTAAGGATATCCACACCTCCAGGCTAGTTGCTCAGCATAATGCAGCCGAGGTTATCCAAGTGCAACTAACTCTGAGCAAAACTGCAATCCAAATTGTAGCTTGCTACAGATCACCCACCATGCCCCAGGATTCCCACTCCTCTTTTCTTGATGTACTGGAAAATATTAGGGTTCAACCAAACACCCTAATAATGGGTCATTTCAACTACCCCACCATTAACTGAGAAAACTACTCATGTACCAACTCCTTCACTCAACGCTTTCTGGAATTCATAAACTCCAATGCCCTGGATCAACTTATCCACACCCCCACCAGGGGCAACAATATCCTAGATCTAGTCATTACCAATATGAGTAACTGGTGTTCCACACCTGAAGTCAACGCCTCATTGGTCTGATCTGACCATAAGCTAATTACCCTAGATATCCACATCCTGCCTCCACCCCCCATTAAGGAAACCATGGTAAAAAATGTCTCCAAAGCCAACTTCATGCTTCTTAAGACAGAAGTGGTGAACCTCATAACACCTATGCAGATGGACAATACAGTTACGACTACTGAATCCTACACAATTGCACTTTATAAGCACTTACATGAGTGCATGGATCATGCAATCCCAAACAGAACCAAGATGCTATCCTCCAAAAAAAGGAAGCCAATCTGGTGGTCCCCTGCCATAAACAAACTGTACAACAGAATGAAGAAACTCTTGCAAAAGAGAGTAAAATCCCATGAGTGGAGGAGCTCCCTGGTCAGCCTCAGTAAGAAGCTGCGATCCCTGATAAAATCCTCCAAAGCTAGTTACAAAAACAAAATCACCACTGATTCTAAAGACAACCGCAAAGCATTCTATAGCTATGTCAAGAATCTCAATGGTACCACTCAGATCTGCTCTGAGTTACAGCACAATGGCACTAAATATACAGACCCAACTGATATTGCCAACATCCTGGCAGATAGGTTCAGTGCTAACTTTACTCCCCTCTTACCCCCTAAAGAGCCCATCTCTATACTGGAAGAATGCAAAGTTCCTGTAATCACAGCTGCACAGGTAAAAAACACACTCTCCAAAGCCAAGAACACAGCATCCATGGGACCAGACAACATCCCAGGCTGCATTCTACATGAATTACAGAATGAACTGGCACCCCTCCTAAGTACCATATTCAATCATAGCCTCACCTCAGACTTTGTGCTGCTGAATCACGCACAGCAACGGTTATCCTACTTCACAAGGTGGGAGCCACCACAGACTCTGGGAACTACCGCCCCATTAGTCTGACTAGCCTGGTCTGCAAGGCCATGGAACGTATTATCATGGAACTTACAAACAAAGACATTGGTAATCTCCAAACTCTGGATCCCACCCAGTTCAGGTTTGTAAAAGGCAGATCATGTCTCCTAAACCTGATAGACTTCTTTGAAGCAGTCACCAAAGCCGTAGACAAGGGTAAGGTGGTTCACACACCCTATCTAGATCTTGCCAAGGCTTTCGACACCATCCCCCACTCTGGAATTATAGATAAACTCACTAAACTAGGTATAAATCCCTATGTCACAAGATGGGTTGCTAACTGGCTCAGTGACAGAACCCACACTGTGAAAGTAGCAGACTCCAAATCCGACTTCAGACCAGTGACAAGTGGAGTACCACAGGGTTCAGTCCTGGGTCCTCTCCTGTTTGGTATCTACTTCTCTGAAGTACAGGCTAACACAGAAGGCCTTTAGCTATGATGACTGCAAACTAGGAGCCATAATCGAAACTCCTAACGATGTGCACATCCTACAAAAGGGCCTCACTGAGACAGATGCCTGGTGTCAAAGCCATGGCCTCAAGCTCAGTGCTAAAATGTGCATTGTTATCCCCTTTGGTAAAAACTCTGTACCCATGAACTACAACATAATCGGTAGTATACTTAACACCGGATATGTGATAAGAGACCTTGGGACACAGGTGGACAGTAGTCTCTCCTTTGATAATCACGTCGCCACAGTAGTCAGGAAATCCTTCTACGTGGCACACCTCATCACAAAAGGTTTCTCATCCAGAAAAAAAGAGGTCATTGTTCCCCTCTACTCATCACTCATTAGACCCATTATAGAGTACAACGCCCCTTTTGGTATGTACCTCAAAAGACATCTACAACAACTGGAAAGGCTGCAGAAATACCTCACAAAGAGGATTACCAACTACAAAAAGATGCCCTACGCAGACCGTCTCAAAAAACTCCAGCTTTACTCCGTCGCATATTGCCTACTCAGAGGTGATCCCTGCCTAACATACAAAGCTATGTCAAACCCAGAGCTGGTGGACATGCTCCACTTAAAGAAATCCCAATCCCTCCAAGCTACACACTCTAGGGACATAAACCTTGTCACCACACTAAACAGAACATGCCAGAGGGATAGATTCCTGTCCCAGAGACTTCCCATACTCTGGAATAAACTACCTATGTATATCAAACAAAGCTCTTCATTAGGACTCTTCAAGAAAAATCTTGATGATTGGATGGGAAATCGGAAATTCACCCCGGGGATCACCTCTGTGACTCTGCTCGACAGTGGCACAGGAAAATAATTTTCTTGGGTGGCAAAAGCCAGGGTACCTTTTTGGCTGGGCTTGTATAGGCCCCAGGGCCGATAGCCTAGTATCTACCTATGAACCTATGGCATGGATAGAGCACAAAAAAAAAGGATTTGACAGCATCCCATATTCAGGATAATGGAATACTTAGAGATGTTTAAGATACACCCTACATTGATCAATTAGATTTCAGTGATGATGAAACACTAGCAAAACAGTTTGCAGTTAAGCCATTACAAAGGCCAAATTACTATCCCAGAATTAAAAATTAAAATGGGGGTTAATCCAGGGTAATTCTTTTTCACCACTGCTGTTTTGTCCTGCTGTTAACACATTAAACTCTTTACCTAACAGACCAGGCTATGGCTACAGTTTAATTCTAGAAACCATCTTTGTTTAAAAACATCTCATCTACTTTTTTGAGATGCTTCAAAATTGTATAGTTCATTATTTGAGGAGCTGAATGCACAACTATGAATGGTTAACCATTCTCAGATGATTTAAGAATGACATTTGGTCTCAGTAAATGTGCAAAAGCAACATTTAGAAAAGGAAAGCTGTAGCACTAAGAAAATATTAATCTGGGACTGGAGTGTGATATAAAGGAAATTGAGCAAGATGGCGTGAATACATATTTGGGAATAGATGGAGTGTTGGCAATAAAACATGATCAAATGAGAATAAAGCTCAGTAAGGAATGCTAGAGAAGACCTAAATGCTAATAATGACAGACTGCCCTGACATCTAGGAATAAAGTCCAAGCTATAAATCAGTTTGCTCTTCCTGCTCTAACTAACAGCTTTGGTGTGACTAACTGGCTCCAAAAGGTATTGATTCATTGAACACAGAAACATAACAATGCTTCATGATTATCAAATGATAAATAAAAAACAGTGCATACCAACATTATATATCCCTCACTCTGAAGAAGACATGGGTCTCCTCGAAATTGACAACATATCTCTTCTGTCATCTGAAAAAATAGGATTTTTGTCCAGTTTGCTTGGTTGCATTTTTCTTTGGTTGGTTAGGTCTCAAATGACCCAAACTGTATTCCCAGTGATTCTCTGTAGTTTCTTCATTGGTGACATAGTCTTGGTATTGACAGCTAGTTTGGCCAGCTCAGCTAGCTGCTGCTATAATTGCAATAAGTCTGGTCCTTCCCCTCCTGTGGGTCCACAGTTTGGTAATAACTCATTTATGGTTGAGGTAAGTGGTTCATCACAACCGGATCATAATGATTCCAACAGCTCATATATGTTTTGCCCTTGGCAGTACACATACAGCATGGATCTGGAAAGTGCTAAGTCTCAGGCCATTTACTGATAAACACACCAGCAGTGTAAATTCAAAAAGACAATGGAGATGGACAGAAAATATTGTTGTGATGACTGGCCACACCAGCAGGTACAAACACATTTATTAAATCATTTAATTTACAATAAAAAGTATCCTACTTTTCTTCAACAGACTTTCGTTCCAGTTCTGTCTGTCACTGCCAATAGCTAAATTCCTTATTTGTAGACTCAGTGTTGGTTCTATAAAACTTCCCAAGTGTCAGCCTTGGTCTAAAACATTTTTCACTATTACTCACAATTTTACATTGAATAGAACAGCAATCTGATTTTCCAGTAGGGGCAGAGATGTTATCTTCCCCAACTCTAGCTTCCAAACTTCCACAGGAATACCATCTGTTCCTAGGGACTTTCCTGTATATTGGTTATACATCACAATTGTTATCTCATCTCCTTCTATACTATTAGTAATTGAGCCTCATCTACCTCTAACCTTGGCATATTTAATTCTTCCATAAACATTTCCATTTGTTCCTTTTCTTGATTTTCATATTTCTCAGCATTATACAAGCTTTCATAGAATCTCCAAAATATTTCTAATACATCTACAGGATCCCATCTTACTCCTTCTTACCTTTCTGGTTATAGGCTCCCCAAGCTTGGTGACAGCCCTTTATACTTTCTGTTGCCCGAGTCTTTGTGCTAAAAGTTTTTGTGCTCTAGAGTTATTATAAAAAAAGTTGCTTAACAGGATTCTTTCTAAACTCATGCATATTATCGAGGTAATCCATTACTTTCTGTTTAGCATTCTGTAGTTGCTCTTCTTTTTGTTCTGTGAGATTCCCCTATTTTGCAATACTTTAATATTTGTCAGTCCCTCTACATAATTCTTGTTACTTCTTAACCATATTTCCCTTTCTTTTATTTCCACCATATTTTTAAATTCCACTTTAATTTTATCCCAATCCTATATATATTTTTAAAATAAGTTTATATCTTCAATAATAGTTCCTGATTAATTTCCACTATCCATTCCTTAAATTCCTCTCTTTTCAACAGATAGGTGGGAAAGTGCCAGCATCTCATTTTTATTTCAATATCCTGTGTTTTTATTTTGTTATTACTGACACATGATCTGAAATAGTTATTGGGTGAGTATTAATACCTTCAATTAAATTCACATGTTCCCATGAAATGTAAATTCTATCTAGCCTAGCCCAATTTTTGTATCTAGGGGAATAATATGTAAATTCACAGTGAATTCCTATTACTGAATTCATATCTTCCATGGCAAATATTGTCATAAATTTCTTTAAAAAAATTCCCTCCTTTGTTATATTTTCCTTTCTGGGCCCCCTAGACAAATCTACACTGCAACAAATCAAATTCCGGTCCTCACCCATAAGTAATATTCCTTGCTGAAAGTAAATTATTTCTCCCAGAATTTTCTTTAGGGCTATCATAGCAATTTTCAGTGGAATAGAAATACATGCCAATCTAATTCCTCTCCTATACCAATATTCCCTTAGTACTACAAATCTACCATTATTGACTTTTTCTCCACTTCTATTATTACTGTAGCTACTCCTGCAATTAATGTAAGTACTACTCTCTTCCTTAGCCCCAGGTACTCCACTGAATAGCCATCCTGAAAACCTTTCCTTATCAAATTCACATGTTCATTTCTTTCCAAGTGTGTCTCCTGTAGCATAGCTATTTTCACTCTACATTTTTAATATTGTTCACTACTCTTTCTTTGTTGTATTTATCTGTGGGACCACTAACATTTAAAGAGATTATAGAAAGAATTATATTCTTGAGGGATTATTATTCCCACCTTTTATGTATAACAGTGCTTTTAAATGTCTAGTTCCAGCTTTTGTGTTACATGCATGCAGTGTTTGGAAGGTTAATCTTTTATACAATTGTTTCTTGTCATCTCCATTTGAACCTATGTCACATCTTGCAGGACTTTTTGTTTTATGGAGAACCCTCAAATAAAAATGCAAACACACCCCAAACCCCCTGTGACAATGTGAGGTATTGCCAGCTATGCCAGGAGAGGTAGGGCAGTGGATCCATAACATATGCCCGCATAGCTAGCTGGAGTTTTGTAAAAAAAAATTATATGTCATTTCTATATTAAACTGATTTGTACAGATGCTTTCACTGAAAAATGTATTTGTAAAGCTGCTTGTGTTAAAAATGTACCAACAGTGAGTCCTGCAATACAGAAAAAAGAAAGATACATGTATGTCAGACTGTAAGATTATAATGGATTAAATGTATATATTGTAAGAGAGGATATTGGAAGAGGAGAGGTTAATCTCAGTCCAGCTCATTTTGAAAAATAGTCTGAAATAATTAAATTACTTAATTTAGGCCATAAAGATTGTATCTCACAGGTCTCAGTGCAGCCAGAGACAAAAAGCTTGTACTAGGAAGACTTCTGTTTTATCCTTGGGGGTGACCTAATTGCTACTCTGGAAAGGTGGAAGTTTGAAATTGTTTTATGACTTCCAGAAGCTGCAACAGATCTTAGCAAAGCTCTATGTGCATGCACATTATGGCATGTATGTGCAAGATTCTGGTTCAGTTTCTAGTAAAGGGGGGTAGTATGGAAACCAAAGTCAGATGACCAGATGTATGTGATGTGATTCTGTAATCCAGCACAAAAATGATGCTTTAATACCACATGTGACAGAAGTCTCAGGGCAGTCTGTTTTTTTTTTTTTTTTTTGGAACCTGACATAGAAGGATCTCTTACTCACTTCAGCTTGCCTTGCTTTAGTAAGTAACCAGGGAATGTTAATTCCTTAGATCAGTCAGGAAAATATAGTGAGATTAGTTAAATACTCTTTTTCTGTATCTGTGTGAATCTATTCATCTGTGTTATTTTAATATTTCCTGTTATTGAAACTCTGGTGTTTACTGTAAATAGATATTTAGTATTTTCATGTTCTTTTATTATTTATTATTAAATATATTTAAACTTTTCATTGTGGCTGGTCCTCTAGAGAGTATTTTAACCTCTGAGAGTACTTATATTTATTTGGTGACACTGTGGCTGCTCCTGAAAGCCTTGCTGTTTGGTCAACATTAACATTTGTATTGATATTAATTTCACTCAGCATAATTGGGTACCCCTTTAAGAGCTTTAGAGTAGCTGGCTTTGGAACGTCTTGATAGCAGTATCTACCTTATAGTCTGGACAAAGGGGCAGAGCTAGTAAATCTGTGCGAACCTTTCCCAGGGGTGTGTGTGTGTGTGTGTGTGTGTGTGTGTGTGTGTGTGTGTGTGTGTGTGTGTGTGTGTGTGTGTGTGTGTGTATGAAAATCAAACCTCAAAGAGTTTGTGTGTCAGCTACTTAGAACAGGACACAGAGCACTGATTTCACATAGACAATGGAGGAGGAATTGGCCTGGAGCACTTACCTGAGGACTCAACTTTATAGTTGTGCCAGTAAGGAGTCATTGTTGGGGGCCTGGAGAGGGAAACCCAGACCCCAGACCAAGTGTGTTCCCTGTGTGCTCTTAAGGGAAATTATGCTTGGTGCAGAGAGCTGCATCTGGAAATACTGTGTGTAGCTATCTTTGTTCCAAGGGAAAATCCCTCACCGGTGTCAGTGGTGAGAATTCAAGCTCCTTGATTACAGGCCCAGAGGAAGAGCATCACATATTGGTGGCAGCGGTTAGATATTATCTGAACTTCTGAAGTCTGTAGACAGTTGTCACTGAAGGTGTGTGTACTCTCAGCAGCCACAAGGTAAATATACAGAGTTTCGTTTTCATGACAGTTTTATTTATTTTTGTTAATTTAGTTTAGTCAGTGAAAGCAGGCAAAGATGCCAGTAGAGGATTATGGAAAACTGGCAAAGAACCAGTTGGCCAAGGTGTGCAAAGCCAAAGGACTGGTTCATGCCAACCTGACTAAAGAGGAAATTATTTCCGCCTTAGTCACAGCTCAGACCAGCAACCAGGAGGATAACCAGTCTGGTGATGGGAATTTGCAGCCTTCCGAAACAGTTTCAAAAGTGTTCATCTGACACCCACTCACCCACCTATGAAAATAAATGCTTAACTTAGCAATATAATCACATACACTTTCATCTGCTTTGCATCTATGCTCATGAAACTTTTATCTGTAAGCTTCAGGTGCTAACTTAAAAAATTCTAGTAAACATTGTCTTACTTTATCATAGCTTAAACAATCAATATCAGACAATTTAGAAACAGCAGTTACAGCTTTACCATGGAGTAAAGGGGTCAGGAATCCCCAAGGGAGGGCTAGAGGGTGAGGTAATACAGCGGTTCATAATGCCTAGAGCCTACCATCTGGCACTTCTAGCCATAGCTCATGACATACCTTTTGCAGGTCATATGGGCATAAAGTGTACCAAGACATGTATTCTAAGGAACTTTTACTAGCCTGGGATTGCAAGGGATGTAATAGACTACTGCAGGACCTGTGAGCAGTGCCAAAAAGTAGGCAAGTCAAGAGAAAAAGTCAAAGCTCCTTTGATGGCTTTGCTTGTGATTGAAAAGCCATTTCAGACAGTAGCTATGGATATTGTGGGGGCCTCTAAGTACCCCAGGTTCCACAGGGAAGAAGTATATCCTAGTGGTAGTAGATTATACTACTACTAGATACCCTGAGGCAGTGGCTCTGACTTCCATCGTAGCAGAGAAGGTGGCAAATGCTTTGTTAGAGATTTTCAGCAGGGTAGGTTTGCCAAGAGAAATACTGGCTGACAAAGGTGCCAGTTTCATGTCAGACCTGCTGGCTTGTCCTTGAGAGAGCTGTGGGGGTGCAGCACCTAAAGACCACCTCCTACATCCAACAGTCTAATGGTCTTGTGGAGAGGTTAAACTCTGTACTAAAGATCATGCTACATGTATTTGCAGACCAGTTTAAGAGAGAGTGGGACAAATATTTGTGCCACCTGCTGTTTGCATACAGAGAGGTACACAGGAATCCAGAGGTTCTTCACCCTTTGAGTTGTTGGATGGGTATAGGGTGAGGGGGATATTAGATTTGATTTGTGATGAGTGGGAGGGTGAGTGTGAATCCCACAAGGCATCTGTTGTGTCATATGTCCTAAACCTCAGGACAAGGTTTAAGAGCTCATGAGCTTAGCCAAGGAGAACCTGGCAGGAGTCCAACAGCAGAAAAAGGTCTGGTATGACAGGAATGCTCAAGCCTGATAGTATGCTTTGGGACAACAGGCTATGGTTCTCATTCCTGTCAGACACAATAAGCTGCAGGCACCTTGGGAGAGTTCCTTCAAAGAAGTAAGGAAGGTCAGTGATGTTAACTACATGGTAGAACTGTTAGGCAGGAGGCAGGGGCACAAATAGTATCATCCCAACATGATGAAACCATACCATGATAGGGAGGCCCTGGTGCTGAGTATTTGCAGTGGGTGGCAGGAGGAGTCTGAGGGGGATCTATGGTCATCAAAATGTCAAGTTACTAAGGTGGAGCCTAGGGCTGCAGGCATATGACATGACAGTGCACACTACAGTGGGGTCAACAATGCCAATGCATATGGGTTCTCAAGACAGAGTATGGGTTAATGTGTTCCTGGACAAGCTCATGTCCCTCAAGCAATGTTTCTCCAGGGTGACTTGAGAAGCTAGCTTGAGTCTTCAAAGGGGGGGTGACGATGTAAGGTATTGCCAGCTGTGTCAGGAGAAATAGGACAGTGGATGTGTAACATATGCCAGCATGGGTCTACTTCATATGAGTGAAAAACAATAAGAACAAATCCAACATTCCCGAGACAAATTTAATGAAAATGCAGAAAACCGAAACTTTAAAAACCCAAATCTCACATAAACAAAAACTGCTCCCAGACATCTCAGACCAATCTATCAACCTATCTTCTTATAAAAAATAAAGTAAGACCCTTCTAGTATACTTATATTATAAAACAACTTACCCTAAACTACAATCACAACGTCCACAAGTGGCACTTCCCATAATTCGTAAAGAAACATTACATAAACATTGTATTAGTAACATACCTGGCATGCCGATCTAAGCACAAGTGAACATATCCTCAGTAATTTACAGGCTAAATGGATGTGGCAAAACATATAAAAGGCTGCAAATATGTTTCTTCCTTCATTTTTGAGGGAGGCGAGATCACACTATTTTACACATAAGTAGCTTATTTTCACTTATACACAATTCTGGTTTATACATTTCTGATCTTCTACAGTGTCATTAAATTTATCTTGGTGATGTCAGATTCATTCTTATGGGTTTTAACTCATATGAAGTAGACCCACCAGCACAGCTAGCTGGAGTTTTGTACGGAATTATATGTCATTTGTTTGTCAAACTGATTTGTACAGATGCTTGTGCTGAAAAATGTATTTGTAAAGCTGCTTGTGTTAAAAATGTACCGACAGTGGGTCCTGCTGGACAGAAAAAAGAAATACACATGTATGTCAGACTGTACTGTTGTAACAGATTAAATGCATATATTGTAACAGAGGATACTGGAAGAAGAGAGGTTAATCTAGTCCAGCTAACTTTGAAAAATAGTCTGAAATTAAATTCCTTAATTTAGGCCATAAATTATATCTCACAGGTCTCAATGCAGCCAGAGACAAAAAGCCTGTATTAGGAAGCCTTCTGTATTGTCCCTGGGGGTGAACTAATTGCTACTCTGGAAGGGTGGATGTTTGAAATTGTTTTATGATTTCTAGAAGCTGCAACAGATCTTAGCAAAGCTCTATGTGTGTGTATCATGGCACATATGTGCAAGATTCTGGTTCATTTTCTGGTAAAGGGGGGTAGTATGGAATCCAAAGTCAGGTGGCCAGATGTATGTGATGTCAATCTGTAATCCAGCACAAAAATGATGTTTTAATACCACATGTGACAGAAGGCTCAAGGCAGTCTGTTTTATGGAACTTGATATAGAAGGATCTCTCACCCACTTCAGCTTGGCTTGCATTAGTAAGTAACCAGGGAATAGTAATTCTTTAGATCAGTCAGGAAAATATAATGAGATTCGCTAAGTAGTGTTTTTCTGTATCTGTGTGAATCTATTCATATGTCTTATTTTAATATTCCCTGTGAATGAAACTCTGATGTTTATTGTAAATAGACATTTAGTATTTTCATGTTATTTTTATTATTAATTAGGTTCATAGGTTCATAGGTTTATACTAGGCTATCTGCCCTAAGGCATTTATAAGCCTAGCCCAAATTTTTGTGGCTTACGCCACCCCTTATATGAAAAAATACTGTGCCCATTAGTTTGTTGTGCCTCTGTCCAGCAGTGACACAGAGATGATTCCCAGGGTAAACCTACGATCTCCCATCCACAGGTCAAGATTTCTCTTGAACAGAGCCAGCGAGGTGCTCTGCCTCACAAGGACCAGGATTTTATTCCACAGAATAGGGAGTCTCTGAGTGATAAATCTATCCCTCCAGCACGTCCTATTTATATCTGTGCTAAGGTTTAAGTCGCTTGCTCTAGTGGTTTTGGTGGATTTGGATTTTTTGAGGTGGAGCATGTCCATTAATTCCGGGTTGGACATGGCCTTGTATGTCAGGCACATGTCACCTCTGAGCAGACAGTATGCGACTGAATAGAGCTGGAGTTTCTTCAATCTGGCAGCATATGACAGATTTTGGAGTCCCTTTATCCTTTTGGTGAGGAACTTTTTGGGTCTCTCCAATTGCTGCAGATGTCGGGTGAGATACATCCCGAATGGGGCATTGTACTCGATCATTGGTCTGATAAGTGAAGAGTACAGGGGAACAATGACCTCACTAGATCTGGATGTGAATCCCTTCATGATCAGGTGGACAATGTAGAAGGTCTTTCTAACCACTTTAGCAACGTGAGTGTCAAAAGAAAGGCCACTGTCAACCTGGGTCCCCAGGTCCCTGATAACCTCTTCTGTGCTTAGTGGATTGCCATCTATATGGTAGCTTGGGGAGACCTTGTTTTTCCCGAAGGGTATGAATATACATTTTTTGGCGTTTAACTTCAGGCCATGGCTCTGGCACCAGCTATCTGTTTCCGTGAGTCCCTTGTGAAGGATATCCGTGTCCGATGCACTTTCCACTATGGCGCCCAGTTTGCAGTCATCTGCGAACTTTGTCAGCCAAAGTCCTCCCATGTTGGCCTGTACTTCTGAGAAGTAGATGCCGAACAATAGGGGGCCAAGGACCGAGCCCTGTGGGACACCACTTGTGACCAGCTTGGAGTCTGACATAGCGCCAGCAACTCTAACCCTGTGGGTTCTGTCCTTAAGCCAGTTTGCAACCCATCTTGTGACATACGGGTTTACATTTAAGCTGGTAAGTTTTTCTACAATACCCGAGTGGGGTATTGTGTCGAAAGCCTTTGCAAGGTCAAGGTAGGCTGTATGGACTGCCTTTCCCTCATCAATGGCCTTGGTGACTGTTTCGAAGAAGTCGACCAAGTTCAAAAGGCATGATTATTAAGTATATTTAAACTTTTCATTGTGGCTGGTCCTTTAGAGTGTATTTTATATTTTCAGAGCAGTTATATTTATTTGGTGAGACTGTGGCCACTCATAAAAGCCTTATATTAATATTAATTTCACTCAGTATAATTGGGTATTGGGTACCCCTGTAAGAGCCTTAGAGTAGCTGGCTTTGGAGTCTCCTGGTGGCGGTATCTACCTTAAAATCTGGGCAGAGGGGCCGAGCTAGTAAATCTGTGCCAGCTTTTCCCAGGTGTGTGTGTGTGTGTGTGTGTGTGTGTGTGTGTGTGTGTGTGTGTGTGTGTGTGTGTGTGTGTGTGTGAAAAATCAAACTTCAAAGAGTGTGTGTCAGCTACTTGGAGCAGGGGCAAAGAGCACTGATTTCACAGAGACGGTGGTGGAAGTCTTGGCCTGCTACATTTGGCTGTGGACTCAGCTCTATAGCTGTGCCAGTGGAGAGTCTTATTGTGGACCTGGAATGAGAGAGAGAGAGAGAGAGAGGGAAACCCCGACCCCGGACAGAGTGTGTTCCCCATGTATTCTTAAGGAAAATTGTGCTTGGTGCAGAGAGCTGCATCTGGAAATACTATGTGTAATTATCTTTGTTCCAAGTGAACCTCCCTCACCAGTTCATTGGTGAGGATTCAGGCTTCTTGATTACTAGCCCAGAGGAGGGATGTCACACCCCCTAAAACCTATTAGCTTAATAATAACACAGAAAACTATGTATATCTTCAAATATTGAAGTGTTACCTTCCTAATAATAACAACAGTTCCAAACTGACAGCATCACACACAGACTTGAGCTAAACAGAAAGAAATATTATCCATCCTAAGATGCATGGTGCAGCCTGTAATTCTGTTAAGTGCTGTCTGGTTTTGTCTCATCTTTATAGCTCTCCCAGCTGGAAAAATACTTGAATGCTTTTGGAGAACATTTTCTCCAAGCTATTTCTCTTTATCAGATTGTCTGCTAGTGACATGAGAACCAGCTACAGAACTGTTTACTAGAAAAAGACCTTATAATATTCAATATTCTTTTCATTTATGTGCTTTCTGTTAAAATTTGTAAATATATAAAGTTATGACTTTAACCCAGTCATTCTCTATGCAAGAATGAGGAAAAGCACACTAATTTTTCTTTTGTCATACTCTTTTAACCAGATCTTTTTTTTACATGTCAGTGTCTACATTTCTTAAAACAGAACAAGGAGATAGAGAGAAGAAGGGAGAAAGAAACAAAAAGAATAAACAGAAGCACCTGTTTATATTAGTATAAACAACTGAAAAAAACTTTACTTTATAACATGTAAAGAAAATTGTGCACCACTTAAATAATATTGTTAAGAAATTTTTTTGTATTACTTACAGTTAACTCTGTCCCTCCTCTTCCCCACTCCTGAGTATTTTTCCAAACTTTAATGACATGAAGTAGGGCATATGCTTTAGAGTCCCCTACAAGTATAACAAAGTCCAAACAAGTCCAATATTTCCAGATTTCCTTGTTCTGTCCTGTTTCACAAATATAATTATTGCTTTGTAATCCCACATTTGTCAATTTCCAAGTTAATGATTTTAGTCTACAAATATTAATGACATAAAGTAAGGCATATTCTTTACAGCCTCCTACAAGTTTAACAAAGTCCAAGAAAGTCCTATATTTCCACATTTTCTTGTTCTATTACTGTTCATATCCATCTCCCAAACCCTTTCTCTGCTTCATCTCCAGTGCACTCTTGATTCTTCTAGTCAACTCCTGTGCTTTTTTTCCCTCTGTCAAGCATTATCCATTGAAACACTGGGAAAGGGTTTACTGGCACAGTCTATCTGTGGTCTTTATTAACAGAAGAACAAGAAGCAGAATCTCCTTCTGAGTCATAGCTTACTTTTTGTTGGACAAACTTTTCTATTTCTTCTTTAGCATGTACTACATCAAAAAATGTTTTTGTTCCACCAGGGAAAAATATTTTAAAGACAGGTGGGTACAGCAGTTTGAATCTCACTCCTGCTTCTTGAAGTTCCCTATATATTGGAATGAATGTATGCCTCTTCTGGCTGGTGTTGCTTATTTGTGCTTTCTTGAAATTAATACATTCTGTTCCTTCCATATTTTCAGGTACAGCAGAAAATCTTAGGTTTCCTCTATTTGCTCTGTTCTCTAATCTATTATTTTGTGAAGCAGTCTCATATTCAGTCAGCTTTTTCTTCATTTCTGAGTTTTGCAGATTTTTCATCTCATCTGAGCATCTGTTTAACTCATTCACTCCACTGGAGCTCAGGAAGTTTGCACTGTTACCTTCCAGTGGGCGGAGCCTAAGCCTTTTGACAGAATCATTCTGTCCTCACATTTCAAACAAATGTTCATATTTATGGAACCATAGGGGTTATGAAAGAAGTATAAATGGCAAACTCTTCAGCACAGACTATGATATAGTGGTAATATTCTTTAAGTTCTAGGTCTTAACACAAACTTTATAAGTCACAGTAAACACAGTAACTATTACATTTATAATATTTTGTAAACAACTTACAATATCTCAGCAACCTCTCAAGTTACACACATGCTGTCAGCAGCATTTTAGTCAAGTAGCCGAGAGCTTTCATATGAGTGTAAGGAGTTCTGTCTGCATCACTTGGCTGTTAAGATATTTAGAAAAATGTGAAAATAATATCTATATAAATCAATGTTATAAAAATAACCATTAATATCTATTTACCTGCTCTAGACAGAGGTCAAATATTAATGCAGTTGAGTTTGCCATTGTGTAAGCTTTAAGATTAAATATTTTAAAACCTTGTACACAGCATGGTTTAGGTATTATTGATGCAAGTATGAATAAGCAATATTTGATGCCTAGAGACGTCAGTAGGAGTTAACTGCAGATGCACCTGGAGGCATCACTCAGATGTAATGAGTTAAAGCTTCTTCCATTTTTTCCAGACTTTTATTATTTGAGTTGATATACTCCATCGGTGTTTCATTTATTTTAGTCAGGCCTGCATGCAATTGTTGTATACTTTCCTCAAGGTTACTGAAAGTCATGTCTGGAGCTTGCACTTCTTTTTGCTGAACAGCTACAGTACTTTTCCCATTCAGTCTTTTTGACACCTTTTGTAGCTAATTTTCCTTCAGGTTCCCTGTATTTCTTTTTTTCTGGCACTCAGGCAGTGTGCTTACTAGTCGGTTACTGAAATTTACTCAGAAATCCAGGTCCACTGGGTTTCTTTGCTAAGTTTCTGTTTTCATACTAGAAGAGCCAGAATTAATCTGTTGCTCAATGTGCAGCCATCTTGGAAGTAATTAAAGTGTTATTTGTGGAATAAATTTTAAAATTTGATTTATTTACTGTTTGTCCTTTAGGAAAAAAAGTAAAAGTTTTGTTTTATTGGGTGAATCACCTGGATGTTGAAACTGGGAATTCATACTGGCAGCAACACAGACTGTTTCCTCGCACTATAAGACTGAGTAAAACATTGTCCCAAAGGTACTTGTGGTTTTCATTAAACTGCAGGTCTTTGTTTATACTTGGAAGAATCTGAGTGTAATTTTATTTTATTTTATTTATTTTATTATTTGCTTACTGAGAAAGTCCAACTGGGACAGAGCCCATTTTCAAGGGAGGCTCTGGGAGAAATGCTCCAGAAGCATGTCTTTGGAACTGCTGCTCAAAACTGAAAATCAAAATCTCTCAGCAGGTCAAATGCTTTACTCTTTTACTGTCTCAAAATTATGGAACACCCTCCCACCACCAATCGGAATCACCAGCAATCCAGCGCTCTTTAAGAAGTTCCTCAGACAACATCTTTCCTCTCTCTCTGTCAGTGCACATGTGCCAAAACAACACACCCCAAAACATGACACCATCCTTTATAACATCATACCTTAGTCCATCGCTACTCTTACATAACTTTTCCATTTCTCACTTTCCACAACTGACTCGCTTGCTCTGCTGACTGCCAACTACTCATGTCTACAAAACTTCTAAGAGTTACTAATCATAAAACAAATATACTTTTTGTACAAGCTCCCTTATTACTGTAAATAATACTGCACAAAGACTGTAAATGGCTCATCTTCAAGGTTGTTCTGACCACAATGATCTATTTTTTATTTTTTATTTATTTATTTTACATTTGTTAACCGGGAAGTCCGACTGGATGCAGGTCCATTTTCAGTGGAGGCCCAGGGAGAAAAGTTCCAAGCAGACAATACAATTCCATACAAACATAGTAATAATATACATATAGGATACATATGAGGACTACAATTGAGTGTAGATAGCTCTAAGCAAAAATATACGTACAAAAATTATATATCATAACAAAGTATTCAGTGTATATGTGAAAAATAGTAGATGTTTTAATATAGGTATTAAGGATAGATCCCTTGGGGTTTTTTTTTTGTTTTTTTATAAGGTAGCAGCCATTTGATACTAAACAAAATTCTAGCAAATTTCTAGCAACAGGACATATGAAGCAACCATTTGATCCCTAGTAGAATCCTAGCACCAGTGCAGTGATATGACCTAGCCTGGGGAGCAGCATGTGCAATGCCAGTTAGATATGTAGTGGGTTTTGAGAAGTTTTTTAAATTGGGAGGTAGTGGTGGTAGAAGTTAAGTGGCTTGGGAGTGAGTTCCAGATTCTGGCAATGGTGCAGGCAAAGAGAGATTTACCTGCATCATTTTTGTGTTTAATGACATTTATGTGGTTCTGATGACTAGATCTTAGGGTCCTGATGGTGGTGTATGGGTGAATTATGCTTTGAGGTGCTGTTATTTTTTCAGGGAAGTAGTAGAGTTTATACGCTATTGAGAGTTGGTTTAATAGGAGTAGTTTAGGAAGTTCGAGCCAATTTAGTTGCTTAAGGGCAAGACAGTGGTGGGGCCTATGCGAGGAATCAGTAGCAAATCTAGCAATCTTGTTGTAGCAGGATTCCAATTTGTTTATTTCGCTGTGACGAAGATTAGTTAAGATAGGTGAGGCATAAAGGAGAATGGATAAAAGGTGAGTTCTTCTTAAGGTGGCCTTAGTAGGTCTAGTGATGAACTGTTGATTCCTGTAGAGGAAACCAAACTTTTTGTTAACTTTCTTAAACATTAAAATCAGACTATTTTACTGTATAATGTCATATATTGTGAATGTTAATACTCTATAGTGTGTTAGTTCATATTATTGTATGTATAGTGACTGTAAATACTCTGTATTATGTTAGTTCGTGTTATGCATTGTTTAATTATTTATTTTACATTTAATAAAATAAATAAATGGTTTTGTTTGATCTTATTTGTGGAGCTTTTCTCCCCGGGCCTCCACTAAAAATGGGCTCACCTTGGCCCAGTGGACCTTCCCAGTAAACAAATGCAAATA
The DNA here is from genome assembly GCF_019279795.1 of Protopterus annectens. Classification (NCBI taxonomy): domain Eukaryota; kingdom Metazoa; phylum Chordata; order Ceratodontiformes; family Protopteridae; genus Protopterus; species Protopterus annectens. The sequence continues at coordinate 1,511,913,048 of NC_056729.1, read as the reverse complement.
AATAAATAAATAAATAAATAAATGTGGGAGGAAACCTGAGCACCTGGAGATAACCCATGCAAACACAAGGAGGACATGCAGACACTGCACAGAAGGCACCCCAGCCAACAATCAAACCAGAACCTCTCGCTGTGAGGTGATAGTACTAACCACTGCAGCACTGTGCCACACAAGTTTGTATAATAAGCAACATTTTTGCAAAACTGGTGGTCTCAGGTGCTTTAATCTTCCACATTGGTGGAATACAATGAATATTTTGGCACAGGTTATTAAAGCAAAAAGTCCTTAGACTACATCTACTACTGCCAGTATGAGTGCAATTTCCCCTAACAGAGAGAGAGAGAGAAAGAGACAGTCCTGTGGTTTCTGCTGGGATTTATTTATTTTTTTTTTTTTGCATGCACCTGTGTGTGGATCCACATGCCAAAATGACCACTATAGATCAGTTACTACAGACAGAGCAGTTGCAGCCAAAGAGATAGATGTAGCAACTAATGCAATGGCTACCCCCAGAATAATGCCACCATTAAAACATTAAAATCAGGGAATATACCAATTTCTTCCAAATGGATAGCCAAGGAGTGGGATAGAATGAAAATTTGTTTTTTTTTAATGTGGTAGACATAAGATATAAAGAGATAAGAGAAAACAGTTATAGGAATTATTTAGAGGAGTTGTCAAAAGTTAAACTATTTTTGTACTGTATGTCTTTGTACTAAATGCAAGTTTTTATGGAATGTATTGTGACTTTCATACTTACTGTTTATCGTGTATTTGAAGATATCTGCACTCTATGTTCTTTCTGTTTTTTTTTTTTTTTTTGTTCCTTTTTGGAGTTTTTCTCCACAGGCCTCCACTGAAAATGGACTCATGCTCAGTCAGATATTCCCAATTAATAAATGTCAAAATAAAATAAATAAAATATTGCAGATGAATGGGAATCTCATGAAAGTAGAAGAGAAGGAGCGATTGCTTAGTACCAATGTTAATGCAGGCGAGTATTTGGAATATCTGCATGAGATTAGAAAGGCTGCAGTTAAGCAAGTATTTTTTGATAACTCAAGAACACAAAAACTTGAGTAGAATGACTTAAGCAACAGAAGGCAGAAAGGGTTGCTGCCAAACATAAGGAGGATATAACAAAAAAAGTAAAAATAGATCCAATAGAGGTATTAGAGATGTGGTACTTTTTTGGGGCGTAAAGAGCAAGAGTTTTATTTTATTTGGGTTGAGGGTGAGGTGATTATTTGTCATCCAGGTTTCGGTAATAGAGAAAGCATTCTGGGTGATGGTCAGAAGTTCGGTTTCAGAGTTACCAGAGCAGATAATAGTAGAATCATCCGCGTATTGAACTACAGATGCATGAGTGAGAGTGGAAGTCATTAATAAAAATATTGAACAGGAGGGGCCCTAAGATGGATCCTGGGGGAACTCCGGTAGAAGTAATGAGAAAAGGAGAAAAAGAGTGCAACCATTTGGTGGATTGTTGCTGTTTGTGAGGTAACTGGTGAACCAGTTAAGGATAGGTGTGGACAAGCCAAGGTGTGAGAGCTTAGAAAGGAGAAGCAGATGGGAGATGGTGCTGAAAGCTTTAGAGAGATCAAGAAAGAGTGCGGAGACAAGTTTACCATCATTGCGGCTGTGGTTAACAGTGTCTAGGAAAGATAGAAGAGCAGTTGTAGTACTATAGCCAGGGCAGAATCCATGCTGAGTTGTGGAAAGTAGTTGGTTTTGGGATAGGTAATCCATGAGTTGAATTTGAACACATTTTTCCATTATTTTAGAAATAGGAGATAGAATGGCTATAGGGCAGAAATTTATTCTTATTAACTTATTAACTTATGTATTTGACATTTCTATATATGTTAACAAAACCCACAATGATGTCCTACAGTTGATCCCCACTCAGAATTTGATACCATCAGATTTATGCCTACTGGATTGTCTGTATGCCTGAAGCAGACCCCCTACTTTGCGGTGAGCTGAGCAAGACCAATACAGTATTTTACCTTTGAATAGTTCTAGATCATTTAGTACAGTACTTTTGTTTTTTCTAGTCTTTCTTCTAGTTTCTCCAGTCCATGCACTGACATATTCCCACATTTTACCCTTTTCTGGAAATCCTGGAAAATGTATGGCTCACATTGAGCAGATCAACTCATACGTAACAATATGGATACCTGTGCCTACCCCTCCTTTGTGTATTTTGTGCTCCGTCAGGATACCAATAATTTAAATAACCCAATATATAGCTATGTTCATTTTTATGAGGTTATACCTAACCATCCCTTCTACATACTTTTGGAAATGCTTGCAATTAAGTCACTCTCTCTATCACTGCTGTTATCTGGATTGTCTGACAGATAAATGTGCCACCATGCAACAAGTTCTAGCAGCATTGTTTATTTACAGGGGTGGTATCACCCAGATAAAGACTTTGAGTATCCACTAATTACTATCTGAGCCATTTGGACAAAGTTAAGCAGATGCTATTGGATTATTTTGAGAATGTATATATGTGTATTAGAAAATGTATCAATGTTTGCCCTGCATCAAAAGTATAGAGGAACTCAGTATTGTATTAATAAATTATTATTCAAATGTGATATTAGTTTTGTCTACTGTATGTCAACATGGTTACTGTTACTGTTTAAAAAAATATTGCCAGCTTTTATAATACTCTTCTGCTTCCCATAGTTACAATACTTCCTGCTTGTTCCATTAGATATTTGACTGATACTATGGTGTTGCCAATCTCATGTTGTGACTCTTCTATTATATCTCCTTTAAGCCAAAAACTTTAGCAAGGATTTGATGAAGGGGCAGTTGCCTCAGGTACAAGCTGTTAGGTGTCACAATTGGCACTGTGCAGGGAATGCCAAATGGTCCTTGCAAGTAGTGTATATAACCATTTAAGCAGAAGTGATTGCCATCATGGCCTCTTAAATGACAGGCAGTGTTTGGCTTAGTAAGGTTGTTAGATTGACAGATGTAAGAGTTTCCAAAATGTCCTTGGCTAGATAGTGTGCAAGTGAAATTCTTTTATCTTGACCATTAGAATGACTTTTTATTGCACTCACTGCACTATCATTTTAGGTTTTCCTTGCATACTTTAAAACACATTTTTTCCCAATAAGAAATTTAGTTTTGATACAGCAATTATAACATTTAACATTGGCCTCTTCTTGTTTTATGCCCGCAGATGTTGTTTTCACAACTGATACATTTATATTCTCTAAACATTTTATGCCATTATTGTCAACATGTTTTTTTGGGTCTATGACAATGGATCGAATAGTAAAAAGATCGAACAGCTGTAAGAATGAAAATGTTGTTTATAGAAATCTGTTTCCTGAGATCATGGTACAGTAAAAATTGGAAAATATGCCCTTTCCTCACTGTAGTGCAATCTTGGAGTCGGTATATATATTTAGTGTTTTACTATCAATTAGTCGACTGTAACACAGTCGAAAACTGATATTGTCGAACCAAAATGTCGGGTTGCACATCGAATGAAGAAAATACCGAACCAGATGTCCAAAAATATCGATGTCGAAATTTTCAAACTAAAAGCAAACTCGGAGACTGTCTGCCTCTCAAAGTTGCCAGACTACATTTCATTTTTACAGGGGGGCAAGCCCCCCTGCACCCCTCATGTCAGGGGCTGTGCCTCCCACATCCCCCTACTTATATATACAAACTCAGAGATCACACTACAGTGAGGGTAACGGTGCATTTCCTGATCCCCACTATAGTACGATCTGGCTTGTAATGTTGGAATTCACAACAGCAAATGCTGTATTGCATTCGCTGATGTAAGTTCCGACATTTCTTGTGTCGATGTTTTGAGTCAACATACGGCTCACTCAACATTTTGTAAATCGCACAAGTTGCGATCGAAAAACTGATAGTAAACCATATTTAGCGGGGGGTGCATCCCTGCACAAAATGGATTTCTATGAATGGCATTTTCATTCTTACAGCCGTTCGATCTTTTTAGTATTCGATCTGTTGTCATAGACCCTTTTTTTTAATGATTTACTTTCTCATAGGTAAATTTTGGATGTTTGTGTTTTTTGCACCACACTTCTTATCACTTAGAATTTTTAAGGTTTGATCCACTGCCTAACAACATAGAGGTATTACTCCTTTTGGATTCCTCAGCTTTCTGATTCTCTACCCTGTCATTCTGATTCTGACTCACTGCTTTGAGGGATGTGTTACCCTGACTAAGTAATAGTAAGCCATCTGCCTTTTCTTTGTTTTTCCTGAAACATGTAATCCTATTTAGAACCCTGCTGTGGTCTGTTACTGCAGGCTTACTTATTCCATGTACCAAATCACTTTGCAACTTGTACGAGCCAGAAGTATGAATATCCTATATAGGCTTCTTCCTGTACAGCTTCAGTTATATTTTGTTTACCTTGCTCAAAGAGTCTTTTCTCACTCTGCCTTTTTAAGATTTAATTTGTTTACCTCAAAATCAGCCATCTCTTGAGTTTCCTCAGGGTTAGCCTGTCAGGAAGTAGACGGTACTGCATCCTCACCTATCAATATAGGCATTAAGCTCTCGGTGTCTATTTTCTTCTTTCATTTTTTTATGAAACTGATGTATGGAACTCTGTTCCTTTTGCTTAGAGGTCGTGAATTTTGGCTCAAAATGAAATTAATTATGGTTCCAAGATGGCTACACTCTGAAAAGCATGTTGATTAGAGCTCCTCCACTGTGAAAAAAAATAAAATGGTGTAAAAATGTCAGTAAAAGCTAGCAATATGGCTAAAATTCAGATCCAGATGAGTCATTATACTGCCTGGATGTCACCAAAAAGGAAATCAGGAGAAAGTATGAAAAACTCAACTAAAAAAGGAGAAGAACAACTCTAATAGGGAAGAGTCTTGCAGCTCTTTAGCAAAAAGCATTTCATGTTTCAGTTTTGGTACAGGAGATGGCTTCCAGTAATACAGATGAAAAAATAAATCAAATGCATTAAGAGGTCTTTAAGTGAAACTCTAGAGAAATATATAAAGGGTCTGATTCAGAAAAGGCCACTTCCAGTGGTAAGCCCTAACACGGGCTGCTACAGCTGGCTGAGACCCTTTCTGATTCAGAGATAGGCCCACCACAGTGAGCCCATGCTATCTGTAGCATCACCATGGTAGGCCACCTTCTTGGTTGGTGATAAGGCATTTACATAGCCAAGAGATTCAAAGACTTCCTTGGTTGAGTACGTTAGCTCAGCCATCTTGAGTTAATTGACTCATCCAAAACTTTGTGTTCACCTATTACTTACAATGGGTGAAATCACATTAGACGTACATGACCAGGTAGCAGTGGAGGTTTGTGTGTGTGTTTGTGTGTGTGTGTGTGTGTGTGTGTGTGTGTGTGTGTGTGTGTGTGTGTGTGTGTGTGTGTGTGTGTGGGTATGTGTATTGGTAAATGTATCTATGAGTGCAATCAGGTGGGAGGCACTGTGTGTGTGTGTGTGTGTGTGTGTGTGTGTGTGTGTGTGTGTGTGTGTGTGTGTGTGTGTGTGTGTGTGTGTGTGTGTGTGTGTGTGAAAATAAAACTAAGCACGAGTTATTCTTGTTCATTTGCATTTTAGAACTAAGCTTGAAAGCTTTGCTTTTGTTCAGACTCCAGGCTACACTATTTATCTGAGGTGTGATGCTGGCACTCTTTGACTGATAGGGCGTATTTAAATGCCATTGTTTTCTTAATGACTCTGTAGTTGGAATAAGTAACCTAATCTAATTACTCTGATAATCTTCATGATGCACCAAATGATATGACAAATGCAATAAAGAAAGGAAAGCAGAATACGTTCAGACATAAAACAAATGAAATAATTATGAAATGATGCTTTTACTGTATGTGGCATGTCTAATGTTGAATTACAGGGAAGGAAAATCACTTTTTGGAAAGAAAAACATGACATTTGGGTGGAGCTCTGCTTTAAATCTTCCATATATTTTTCTATTTATGCCTTTCTTTGGTTTCTCCATTCCTCTGTTTTACATACTTTTTCATAGAATTTCTGAAAGATCTCTAATACCTCTATTGGATCTATTTTTACTTTTCTTGTTATAGCCTCCTTATGTTTGGCAGCAACCCTTTCTACCTTCTGTTGCTTAAGTCATTCTACTCAAAGTTTTTGTGTTCTTGAGTTATCAAAAAATACTTGCTTAACTGCAGCCTTTCTAATCTCATGCAGATATTCCAAATACTCCCCTGCATTAATGTTGGTTCTAAGCAATCGCTCCTTCTCTTCTACTTTCATGAGATTCCCATTCCTCTGCAATATTTTATTTATTTTATTTTGACATTTATTAATTGGGAATGTCTGACTGAGCATGAGCCCATTTTCAGTGGAGGCCTGTGGAGAAAAACTCCAAAAAGGAACAAAAAAAAAACAGAAATAACAGAGTGCACATAGCTTCAAATACATGATCAACAGTAAGTATGAAAGTCACAATACATTCCATAAAAACTTGCATTTAGTACAAAGACATACAGTACAAAAATAGTTTAACTTTTGACAACTCCTCTAAATAATTCCTATAACTGTTTTCTCTTATCTCTTTATATCTTATGTCTACCACATTAAAAAAAAACAAATTTTCATTCTATCCCACTCCTTGGCTATCCATTTGGAAGAAATTGGTATATTCCCTGATTTTAATGTTTTAATGGTGGCACTATTCTGGGGGTAGCCATTGCATTAGTTGCTACATCTATCTCTTTGGCTGCAACCGCTCTGTCTGTAGTTACTAATCTATAATGGTCATTTTGGCATGTGGATCCACACACAGGTGCATGCAAAAAATAAATAAATCCCAGCAGAAACCACAGGACTGTCTCTTTCTCTCTCTCTCTCTCTCTCTCTCTCTCTCTCTCTCTCTCTGTTAGAGGAAATTGCACTCATACTGGCAGTAGTAGATGTAGTCTAAGGACTTTTTCCTTTAATAACCTGTGCCAAAATATTCATTGTATTCCACCAATGTGGAAGATTAAAGCACCTGAGTCCACCAGTTTTGCAAAAATGTAGCTTATTATACAAACTTGTTTGGCACAGTGCTGCAGTGGTTAGTACTATCACCTCACAGCAAGAGGTTCTGGTTTGATTGTTGGCTGGGGTGCCTTCTGTGCAGTGTCTGCATGCCCTCCTTGTGTTTGCATGGGTTATCTCCAGGTGCTCAGGTTTCTTCCCACATTTATTTATTTATTTATTTATTTATTTATTTGTTTATTTATTTATTTATTTGCATTTGTTTACTGGGAAGGTCCACTGGGCCAAGGTGAGCCCATTTTTACTGGAGGCCCGGGGAGAAAAGCTCCACAAATAAGATCAAACAAAACCATTTATTTAGTTTATTAAATGTAAAATAAATAATTAAACAATGCATAACACGAACTAACACAATACAGAGTATTTACAGTCACTACACATACAATAATACGAACTAACACACTATAGAGTAATCACATTCACAATATATGACATTATACAGTAAAGTAGTCTAATTTTAATGTTTAAGAAAGTTAACAAAAAGCTTGGTTTCCTCTACAGGAATCAACAGTTCATCACTAGACTTACTAAGGCCACCTTAAGAAGAACTCACCTTTTATCCATTCTCCTTTATGCCTCACCTACCTTAACTAATCTTAGTCACAGTAAAATAAACAAATTGGAATCCTGCTACAACAAGATTGCTAGATTTGCTACTGATTCCTCACATAGGTCCCACCACTGTCTTGACCTTAAGCAACTAAATTGGCTCGAACTTCCTAAACTACTCCTATTAAACCAACTCTCAATAGCGTATAAACTCTACTACTTCCCTGAAAAAAAAACAGCACTTCAAAGCATAATTCACCCATACACCACCATCAGGACCCTAAGATCTAGTCATCAGAACCACATAAATGTCATTAAACACAAAAATGATGCAGGTAAATCTCTCTTTGCCTGCACCATTGCCAGAATCTGGAACTCACTCCCAAGCCACGTAACTTCTACCACCACTACCTCCCAATTTAAAAAACTTCTCAAAACCCACTACATATCTAACTGGCATTGCACATGCTGCTCCCCAGGCTAGGTCATGTCACTGCACTGGTGCTAGGATTCTACTAGGGATCAAATGGTTGCTTCATATGTCCTGTTGCTAGAAATTCGCTAGAATTTTGTTTAGAATCAAATGGCTGCTACCTTATAAAAAAACAAAAAAAACCCCCAAGGGTTCTATCCTTAATACCTATATTAAAACATCTACTATTTTTCATATATACTGAATGCTCTGTTATGATATATAATTTTTGTACGTATATTTTTGCTTAGAGCTATCTACACTCAATTGTAGTCCTCATATGTATCCTATATGTATATTATTACTATGTTTGTATGGAATTGTATTGTCTGCTTGGAACTTTTCTCCCTGGGCCTCCACTGAAAATGGACCTGCATCCAGTCGGACTTCCCAGTTAACAAATGTAAAATAAATAAATAAAAAATAAAAAATGGATCATTGTGGTCAGAACAACCTTGAAGATGAGCCATTTACAGTCTTTGTGCAGTATTATTTACAGTAATAAGGGAGCTTGTACAAAAAGTATATTTGTTTTATGATTAGTAACTCTTAGAAGTTTTGTAGACATGAGTAGTTGGCAGTCAGCAGAGCAAGCGAGTCAGTTGTGGAAAGTGAGAAATGGAAAAGATATGTAAGAGTAGAGATGAACTAAGGTATGGTGTTATAAAGGATGGTGTCATGTTTTGGGGTGTGTTGTTTTGGCACATGTGCACTGACAGAGAGTTGGAAAGGTGTTGTCTAAGGAACTTCTTAAAGAGGCAAAAAACCACAGTGGAAGTCGTAGTAACTGTAAATCAGGCAGAGCACGGATTTATTTGATAAAAGTTAGCGCTTTCGGTAGAGAAGTTTTCCCCACCTTCCTCAGACTTAGACATTGTACAAACACTTCTCCAACATTTAAATAGTGAAAATTAAAAAATTAATTAAACAATTAGTATACAAACATCAATTATCCAGTTAAGCCAATGTTACCAGATTTTTCTTTTAAGTTATTCCCTCGTTTATAAATAAAATTTGGCTTCTCCCCAAATATTTTTATAAGCTGTTGGTCACCAGCAAATAATTTCCAATTCTTGGAAATAATATTCCTGATAGACTTGAAATCAACACAATATGTAAATAAGAAAGAAATATTACAATGTTCTTTCCTATTATTAGAAATAGCTTGCATTTTACCTCCCCTTAATAAAGGTTGAAAATGGCATGTTTCTCTCTTGTATAAGACTTCTTGTTTAATTTGTTCTACAAGCACATGGGGATACCCTCTCATTAGAAACATAGATTGAATTTAATACATAATATATAATATAGAAATATAAATTTAAATATAAATATATTAATATATAATGTCTTGCATTAAAATAGAATATTTATTTACAGATTTGAAATATATTTGATTCATTTATGTAAAGTACAGGAAAAGGTTTTTAAGTGCATTTAAAATGTTATTTAAAATGTTTTCAAGCCTTTTAGTATGTCATATATTACAAGAAAAATCTGGTAACATTGGCTTAACTGGATAATTGATGTTTGTATACTAATTGTTTAATTAATTTTTTAATTTTCACTATTTAAATGTTGGAGAAGTGTTCTGAGGAAGGTGGGAAAACTTCCTACGAAAGCGTTAACTTTTATCAAATAAATCCGTGCTCCGCCTGATTTACAGTTACTACGACTTCCACTGTGGTTTTTTGTTTCTAGTTTGTTTTAAGTGCCTTTTCGAAACTTCTTAAAGAGTGCTGGATTGCTGGTGATTCCGATTGGTGGTGGGAGGGTGTTCCATAATTTTGAGACAGTAAAAGAGTAAAGCATTTGACCTGCTGAGAGATTTCGATTTTCATTTTTGAGCAGCAGTTCCAAAGACATGCATCTGGAGCATTTCTCCCAGACCCTCCCTTGAAAATGGGCTCTGTCCCAGTTGGACAAACAGGACAAACAGTAAATAAATCAAATTTTAAAATTTATTCCACAAATAACACTTTAATTACTTCCAAGATGGCTGCACATTGAGCAACAGATTAATTCTGGCTCTTCTAGTATGAAAACAGAAACTTAGCAAAGAAACCCAGTGGACCTGGATTTCTGAGTAAATTTCAGTAACTGACTAGTAAGCACACTGCCTGAGTGCCAGAAAAAAAGAAATACAGAGAACCTGAAGGAAAATTAGCTACAAAAGGTGTCAAAAAGACTGAATGGGAAAAGTACTGTAGCTGTTCAGCAAAAAGAAGTGCAAGCTCCAGACATGACTTTCAGTAACCTTGAGGAAAGTATACAACAATTGCATACAGACCTGACTAAAATAAATGAAACACCGATGGAGTATATCAACTCAAATAATAAAAGTCTGGAAAAAATGGAAGAAGCTTTAACTCATTACATCTGAGTGATGCCTCCAGGTGCATCTGCAGTTAACTCCTACTGACGTCTCTAGGCATCAAATATTGCTTATTCATACTTGCATCAATAATACCCAAACCATGCTATGTACAAGGTTTTAAAATATTTAATCTTAAAGCTTACACAATGACAAACTCAACTGCATTAATATTTGACCTCTGTCTAGAGCAGGTAAATAGATATTAACGGTTATTTTTATAACATTGATTTATATAGATATTATTTTCACATTTTTCTAAATATCTTAACAGCCAAGTGACGCAGACAGAACTCTCACTCATGCATCTGTAGTTCAATGCGCGGATGATTCTACTATTATCTGCTCTGGTAACTCTGAAACCGAACTTCTGACCATCACCCAGAATGCTTTCTCTATTACCGAAACCTGGATGACAAATAATCACCTCACCCTCAACCCAAATAAAACAAAACTCTTGATCTTTACGCCCCAAAAAAGTACCACCATTAATAAATCTGATTTCATCATTTTCTCCTCCAACAAGACTGCCTTAGAGGTAGCTTCCCATATTAAGTTACTTGGCATAACCTTAGATGACAACTTAACCTTTGACCAACACATCCACAACACCATCAAAATAACACACCAAAAACTTGGCATCCTCTACCGACATAAACACTTTTTAAACTACTCTACTAGAAAAACATTCACCCAAACTTTTCTCCTACATTCTCTCCTCTATGGTGCCCCCATTCAGACAAACATCCAATCGTCATTAAAAAATAAAATGGAGAGCTGCTATAACAAAATTGCTAAATTCATTACTTGAGCAAAATATTCCTCCCACCACTGTCACTCATTACAATCCCTGAATTGGCTAGAATTCCCACAACACCTAACTTACATACAACTAGCCACAGCACACAAATTCATCCATAATTCCTCCAAATGCCCTGCCCTGGATTCACTTCTGACTCTTTATCAACCAAACCATTCGCTAAGATCTGAAAATCAATCACTTATCCAAGTTAAGAGACCTAAACTCCCTGTAGGCCAATACCTTTACTCTTTCACTGTAGCTAAACTCTGGAATGCCCTTCCACCTTCTCTACAGACTATAAATAATGCCCCGTCATTCAAAAAAATCACTCGACCAACATCTCTCCTCTCATTGGCTATGCCCTTGCACCATCCCCAATTCCTCAGTCACCTGATTACTAACTTGACTCATCTCTGATACCCACAATACCCACACTCTTCTTTAATCTCCCTATTGGGCACTCACCCTTATTCACAGCAGTGTGCCTCACCCTGCCTCACATGGTGTGTAAAAATTGTGTTAGTGCAGATTATCATTATCTGTCTGATCTATTGAATACCTACCAACAGTGGTGGCTGGTGACTTCAAATCAAAGGGGGGCTGCAGGAGACAGCTGAATGGGTGGGGTCAATGGGAAGGGGTGTGGCCAACCAGAAAGGAGAGGAGCTATGATCAAAACCACAAAAAGTGTAACTTTAATTAAATACGCTGCCCTGGGTGCCAAACTGTCATTATGAGAGTCCAATCAAGACAAAATGAAGTGTAGAAGAAAAAAAATATTTCAGTGCATTGGCTGCATGACAGCTTACTTAATATCTAGATGGAAACAAACAGGTTGTGGGGCATGAAAAAATAAATTACTTTTTAAATACATTACTGGAATGGGGTCTATATTATAACATCAAAGTTGTAAAACTTTGAATGTTATAATATCGAACCTACTACATCAAAGGATGAAAATAGCGAAGCCCCGGGACATTGAATTCTTACCTAGGGCAAGTTTACGGTGGGCCGTTGCCTGGCTTCGCAATTTCCTCCACTATGGTGCGATAGCTACAGACCTTAGGGTTAGGGTGCAGGTTAAGGTAAGTGGATAGGTAGGAATGTATGTATGGTGTAGTGTAGGGTTGGGTTTTGTTAACTGTATGTGTGTTTATTAATTAGTTTGTTTGAGCATAGTTTCGTAGTGTATTTGTACGATAGTTACGGACATTAGGGTTTGGGTGCGGGTTAAGGTAAGTGGATAGTTAGGAATGTATGTATGGTTTAGTGTAGGGTTGGGTTTTATTAATTGTATGTGTGTGTATATTAATTAGTTTGTGTATAGTTTCGTAGGGTAAGTGTGCGATAGTTACGGACCTTAGGGTTAGGGTGCGGGTTAAGGTTAGTGGATAGATAGGAATGTACATACGGTTTAGTGTAGGGTTAGAAATAGGGTTTTGTTAACTGTATGTGTGTAGTCTATTTATTTTGGTGTGCTTGTGTTGTGTGTATGTTTCTCGGAACAGCGAATTTTTTTCCCTGTAAAAAAATTAGCTATTCTGAGTGTTCGATGTTATCATATTTTGAAATTCCAAGTTCAAGCTTATGGTGTTCGATATTTTGGAATTTCTAATATATGATATAGACCCACTGGAATGCCAGTCAAAATCAAGTATAAGAAAAACAAGCAGAACTCAACTCAAACCACTTCTCCTTCCACTGCAGTTCTAATTATAATTTATATTCAGCTTTATAAAAGTACCAAGTAACATGCTGAATGTAGCAATCTCTGTGATACTCCCACTTGTAAAAATGTTTCTTATCCAAAAATGACCTGCTGCCTGACAACTAACTACTTGTTTCATGGGGAAAACATGATCAAAGTAAAAAATGAAAAGCAAACAAGAAACAAGCTCAATATACATTGCTTAGAGGATTACTGCACAGGTTATGGACCACACATGATAGATTGGCATTCTGTTTAGTTTACAGGTAAAGCCTGCAAGGATGAATGCAAGTCTCCAACAAATGTAATGAGCTTCTTAAAATAATGTAATCCTGTCCTTTATTACAAATACTATCATATGCATTTCAATACCCAAGGCTTATACATTGTCTAGTTAAGTAAGTATTCTCTGCATGGCAACAACAGGAAGGTTTTCAATGTTGGCAATTCTTTAACAGTATGCTTAATAAAGCTTACTTGCATCTTACAATCTAAAACAAGCTTACCTGATGGTCATTAAAGCATTGCTACTTAAACAAAGAGCAACAGGCACTTTCTGAATGATAATAAGCATAAATCAACAGTATAAAAATATGACAGAAACCAAAACATTCTGCAAAATCAAGTACAGACAAAAAGCCACTGTAGTACTTGTGTCTACCTTGGATGGGGAGATACTCTGCACACTTACACTGCATAACTGCTCCTTGCCTTGCTTCGACACATCCAGAGTCACTACATGGGGGAGTGGGGTACAATACGTATGGCACAATTTGAAATGTCTCTGGCTGACTGTGATGGCCCTGACACATTTGTCATACCTCTCAACCTTAGAGCAAGAAATATGAACAAAGCCATACATAGAACAGAGACAAAGGCCCAAAAATAAGGGCAAATTTTAAATATTGCTCTTATAAACTTAGAAAGGTAATAGAATAGTAAGTCTTGCATTAGTATAAATTTTCTGAAGGGTATGAAATCGGAAACTCAAATGTCTGTCATTATTTTCTAACTTCAGTGTTTAATGATTTGCCACTAATTTGCCAGAAAAAACACAATTTTATGAAAAATGGACCAAACTTGTGATGCAAAAATATAAAATAGCCACACAATACAGCTGGGAACCTGTCAAAGAAGGGACACTTTTTAATATGAGTACTGCTAACTTGAGCAACTGACAAAATAAAAATCTACATGCAGTTCTGAAATAAAAGTAATCTATAACTTTGATTATTACAGTTATTTATTAATTGTAAACCCGCCCAAGTTTTCTTCCAAAATTGCCATTTTGCAGAGGGATTATTAGGGGAAAAGCAACATTTTGAGCCAAAATCGGGGACAGTTGAGAGGTTCATATATGCCTAATTCTATAAAGCAGTTTATTTGCATGTACCTCTCAACCTGTTAATGCAGGAAATCTGGACAAGGCCAAATATAGTGGGGGAACATACAAACAGTACTACAAATTGCTCTTGTATGACCTGAGACAGTTGATAGAATAACAGGTCTTGCTTTAGCATGCATTTTTCTGAAGGTTATGAAGTCTGAAACTCAATGTCTGTCATTGTTTAGTGACTTCATTCCTAAATGATTTGCCAGAAAACCACAAATTTTATGAGGAAAAAACAAAAATAAGAAGCAAAAATCTATTAATTCTGTGAAAATCTGGACAGCTGAGAGGTATAGTTCAACTGAGGCTGTCTTTGAGATTGCCACCCTTCCCCCTCACAAAATCATGGTCGAATGGATCCTCCCCTTGCAGCCATTCCAATGCCCCATTGCTTGGCTAGTTCACCCCATTTACCATAAACACTAATGTGCATACTGCTTTACTTCTTCGATGATTTGGACTTCATTTGAAAGTTTTATTTTGCATTTTACAGCACAAACACTAAGACATTCTAAACAAAGCAATGCAGTCTCACAATGAAAAGAGACTTAGCATTAAAACTTCTCTGCCCTTGAAACTCACATTCATTGAAACAGAATTGAAACCCACATTCAAAGAAAATACATTTGGCTAGTGGCAGATAAAGATTAACTTTGGGCTATTTTCAAATGATATTCCCCTTGCACACAAAACATACATGTGTTCTGTGATGTACCTTCCTGATTGTATTAAATTATATTCCTTGTATAATACAGTACAGTTGTTAGAGGGTGTTTTAAATTTATTGTTTTGAACATTTTTCCAGTAAACAATGAAACAAAATGCATGCACCAATAATGACAAAACTCCCCAATTGAGAACATTTCCATCATAAAAATCTACTCAAACTTCTACAGTCCACCAGTATCAGTAAATATGCACAATCTCTGCAGAAGTAAAAGTCATCTAAATAATTCCACATTAAAAAGATCTGTAGCTAATGAAGAGGTTGCTGCTAGCAAACAACTTTATATTTCATTGCTTCATCCACAAATAAAGTGCCTGTTGCCCTTGAGGAATAAATTGCCTATATTACATTAAAAAAATAAACTAGTAATATTGCAATAGGGAATGGATGGCAAATAACAGATGGGTTCATAGTTACTAGGTATCTTCGCCAAAGAGGACATTCGCAAGATAGCAGCATCCACCCCATTTACAACACAGTACAATATCAGCAATGCACCTACATACTGCATTCTGCATCAAAAGGAAGTACACTGTCTGCTGTGCTATTAACAATGCAGGCAGACTCAGCAAAAGCAGCACTAAACTTCTCTTCCCCTGCAGCTCTCAGCTCCTTGTAAAATCTATGCGACACTCAGCTGTATCTCTCAACTTTGCAGCACAAGAAATCTGGAAAAAGCCAAAATATATTGGTGAGGGACAAAAGCCCAAAAACCAGGGACACATTTTAAACATTGCTTGTATAATCTTGGAAAGTTGCTACAATAAAATACTGTGTTACCACCATACATTTCACTGCCAAGTCTTGAACCCAGGACCCTGTGCAAAACAGTCAGAGCAACATACCACTATGCCAAATCAGCTGTTTTGTGAAAGAGAGGAAGACTGAAACTTAAATGGCTACCATTTAGTGAATTCAGTTCTCACCATAGCTGTCAACCTCTTAACACAAAACACCTGGACAAAGCCAATAATTAGGAATACAGTCCTCAAACATATTCAGTGAATTCAGTACTCACCATAGCTCTCAACCTTAGCACAAAAAACCTTACAAAGCTAATAATGGGGGAATACAGTCCCAAAAATAGGGACAAATTTCAAATATTCATCTTATAAACTTAGAAAATTGCTAGAATAAAAGGATTTGTGTTATTATGTACATTCTGAAGAATATGAAGTCTGAAATTCAAATGCCTGTCAATTTTATTTATTTAACATTTGTTAACCAGGAAAGTATGACTTGGAACAAAAGCCAATTTTCAGCAGTGGCCCAGATAGAAATACTGCAAACACATGTCTTTGTAACATGGGAGGACACCATAGCAAAGCCACACAAACACAGGCAGGACATGCAGACTCAACACAGAAGGCACCCCAGACAAGAATCAAACAAGAGAACCTCTAGCTGTGAGGCAACAATGCTACCACTGCACCATCAACTATTTAAGGAATTAAACATTCAGAAACCACAGATTTTATGAGGAACAGAATAGAACAAAATATGAGGCAAAAATCTGCAAAAGTTTCACATATGGTGGTGGGTAGGGAATTCAGGGTCTTGTTACCTGCACCCAAGGTACAGGGTTCAAGCCTGAGGTATTCTCTAACCAGCAGGTATCCTGAGTTCTCTCTAGCCACCAGTATAAATCAACTGGGGCATTTTATACATACACACACACACACACACACACACACACACACACACACACACACACACACACACACACACACACCTCTGTACCTGCAATAACAGCTTGCTTCTTCATCCTGAGTCTCTGTACCTGCAATAACAGCTTGCTTCTTCATCCTGAGTCTCCATACCTGCAATAACAGCTTGCTTCTTCATCCTGAGTCTGCGTTTGTTCTGGAATGCATAGTTCTGGTTTCCCGGCTCTTTGTTCCTTCCTGTGAATTCAAGACTGCTGACTCTGCAGTCCGATCCCCTTCCAGTTTACCACCACATAGACTTCTGGGGAATCAGCAGACTGCTGCCTTCTTCCTGAATCTGGACTGGTGGGGCAGCAGTCCGGATTCACTTTCTATGCTCAGTTAGAATGATTTGTAGGACTGTACCATTGTGGTTCACAGCCGAGGGGGGCTTCAGTCCTGCAGTCCAATATGAGCCATCACTGACTGCCAAGCACCCGAGTCTTCCACAAAATGTTGCTATACATTGCCTATGTTACTGTGTCACTTCTGACTCCTATATTATTCTATTGTATATTGTTAAATGCTGTTATTACTCTTGTATATTGTTAAATGCTGTTATTAACTCTCTAAATAATCTCTTATGTGCATTGTTTTTTTTTTTTTTGGAGCTCTTCTCCCCGGGTCTCCACTGAAAATGGGCTCATTTCAGCCCAGTGGACTTTCCTGGTTAACAAAAGCAAATAAATAAATAAATAAATAAATAAATAAATAATAAGTTTCAGAATTATTTTTTTTTTACTAGAATTATTTCATACATTATTTCTAAGCAAGCTAGGTGAGAGAGTATACTTGGGCTGTGGAAATTATTTCTGAAGAAGCTAGGCCAGAAAATATAATTGTGTTCTGTGAGACTTGGTGCTGCAACTGCATTAGGCAAATTTGGATAAAGAGACTTAACTCTGCCCTGTTATACATAAAAAAATATGGAACAAAAGGGGTAGACGGATGGATGGATGGACAATCTGTCATTGTATTTTATCCTTACTTTTATTACAAGTTCTGTAATGAATGCAGTGTTGTCTGTGTAAAGTAAAATTGCAGGTGAGATCAATAGTATTTGCTCATACTTATGAGAACATTCCAAAATGTGACTATCTGAGCAAGCAGTAGAAGATGGTTGTATTATTTTTCTGCCAGTTTAGAGTGTGTGAATTATGGCTGGAAAGAATATTACAGAAGGTGTCACATCAGCTAATCAGTGCTTTCTTTCATTTACTTAAGGTAATATATTGTTGTCTGCCATGTTAGACTTGCATTCTGAGCAATCTCACTAGCTGTTAATACTATTATGGAAAATAAATGTCTTGCCACAAAATGATTTTATGTCTCAGTGTATTTACTTCAGACAAGACAGAATTATTAAGTTTAACAAATGGTAAACACCCATGCATAAAGAAACCTAATAAACCTAATATGCTATCTCAATTGCCTGAAAATGTAAGATACAGGCAGCAGATAAGAGGAAGAATAAAAACAGTAGCAAGACAGAAGGACTAAGGATCCAACATTTTTCTTTATTAGTCTGCATGAATATACCTTTGGTAATTCTGACAAAAGGGTGATCAGAAGATAAGAAGACTAGGACATCTGGACCTTTGATCTCAAAGGTTTGCAAAACGGGCATTAGATGGCACTGCATATTTTGGTACTGCCTTTAGTTCAGTCTATCTTTCAGATACATAGATAGTATGCAAATTTTATATATTTTTTCTCAGCAATGAATGGGAAACTTCTTAAAGGTAGTTTTCTTGTAGTTAAGAAGCCAATAAATTAATACTTTTAGAGTTCAGAATTTAATTGAAGTTGTACAGTTTAGTATGGATTCTGTGAAGTAATAACTGGTTTATGTATGTCAGTAATCTCAAAAAGGAATAATTCACAAATAGACTGATGAATGTGAATTCTCAGAATTCTCAGAGTGTTTGTTAAATGGTCACATTCTACAGACAGGACTTTTTTGCCATTCGACCTAGTCTTCTTCTTTTTCTTCTCTTTCGGCTGTTCCCTTTAGGGGTCGCCACAGCGGATCATCTGTTTCCATTTCTTCCAGTCCTCTGCATCTTGCTCTGTCACACCAACCATCTGCATGTCCTCTCTCACCACATCCATAAACCTAATCTTAGGCTTTCCTCTTTTCTGCTTACCTAGCAGCTCCATCCTCAGCATCCTTTTCCCAATATACACAGCATTCTTCCTCAGCACATGTCCAAACCAATGCAATTTCACCTGTCTGGCTTTGTCTCCAAACCTTCCAACCTGAGCTGACCCTCTAATATACTGATTCCTAATCCTGTCCACCCTTGTCACACCCAGTGAAAATCTTAACATCTTTAACTCTGCCATGTCCAGCTGTGACTCTTGCCTTTTTGTCAGTGCCACCATCTCCAACCTATATAACATAGCTGGTCTCACTACCCTCTTGTAAACCTCTCCTTTCACTCTTACTGGTACCCGTCTGTCACAAATCACTCCTGACACTCTTCTCCACCCATTCCACCCTGCCTGTACTCTCTTCTTCATCTCTCTTCCACACTCACCATTACTCTGAACTGTTGATCCCAAGTACTTAAACTCATCCACCTGCGCCACCTCTACTCCCTGCATCCTCACCATTCCGCTATCCTTCCTCTCATTCACACACATATATTCTGTCTTAGTTCTGCTGACCTTCATTCCTCTCCTCTCTAGAGCATATCTCCACCTCTCCAGGGTCTCCTCAACCTGGTCTCACTACAGATTACAATGTCATCTGCAAACATCATAGTCCACGGGGTCTCCTGTCTGATCTTGTCTGTCAACGTGTCCATCACCACTGCAAATAAGAAAGGGCTCAGAGCTGATCCTTGATGTAATCCCACCTCCACCTTAAATGCAATGTCAGTCTCACTGCAGACCTCACCACTGTCACACTACCCTTGTACATATCCTGTACCCCTCTTACATACTTCTCTGCCACTCCTGACTTCCTCATACAATACCACAACTCCTCTCTAGGCACCCTGTCATATACTTTCTCTAAGTCCACAAAGACACAATGCAACTCCTTCTGACATTCTCTATACTTCTCCATCAACACTCTCAGAGCAAACATCGCATCTGTAGTGCTCTTTCCTGGTAGTGCTCTTTCCAGGCATGAAACCATACTGCTGATCAGTAACCATCACCTCCCTTAGATCTAGTATGGCTAGGAATAGTCAAAGGTTGAGTTTTATAGGATCATAAGATTATAGGAAACTGTTAGGCTAATGGCCCTAGTGCCCTTACAAGCCTATCCAAGTTTTATTAGTGGGACCCCCCCAGGGTGTTTTTATGGTTCCCCATTCAGCTGTCCAGATTCCATTTGAAGAGGGCCAATGAGGTGTTCTGTTTGACATGAAGTGAGAGTCTCTTCCAAAGGTGTGGCAACCTCTGAGAGACAAATCTGTCCCTTCAGCAGGTTTTATTAATGTCACATATCAAGTTAAGGTCTTTAGAGCAAGTAACATGTACAATTTGCTTGTGGATATGCAGCATTTCCAATAAACCAGGGTCAGATATTGCCTTATATGCAAGGCAGGGATCACCTCTGAGTAGTCTGTATGAAACAGAATTAAGTAACAGTGATTTCAGATGATCCACATAGGACAGATGTTAAAGACCTTGAATCTTCCTTGTGAGGAACCTTTGTGGTCTCTGCAATTGCTGCAGGTGCTTGGAAAGGTACATATCAAAAGGGGCATTGTACTCAATTATTGGCCTGATGAGGGAAGAGTACAGGGAGGTTATAACTTCTTTTTTTTCTGGATGCAATGCCCTTACTTATGAGATGAGCAATATAGAATGTCCTTCTTACCACTGTGGAGACAGGGTGATCAAAGGTAAGGTTGCTGTCAACCTGTGTATCCAGGTCTCTCACCACTAAGTGCATACTTCAGGTGTTAATATTGATGTGATAGTTAGCAGGAACATTGCTGCTATTGAAAGGGATGATAATACACTTTTTTGCATTGAGTTTAAAGCTATGACTTTGGCACCAATCATTTGTTTGTGTAAGACCCTCTTGTAGCATGTTGACATGATCTGGGGATTCTATGACTGCTTCCAGTTTGCAGTCATCAGCAAACTTTGTCAGCCACAGACATTTAGTTTTTGCTTGTACTTCAGAGAAATAGATTCCAAACAGTACAGGTCCCAAGACTGATCCCTGTGAAACACCACTCATTACAGGTCGGCTGTTGGAGGTAGATTGCCCTATTTTGACTATATTGGTTCTATCAGTCAGACAGTTAGTGACCCATCTAATGATGTAAGGGTTGATACCTAGCTGGGTAAGTTTGTCAATGATGCCTGAGTGGGGGATAGTGTCAAAAGCCTTGGCTAAGTCCAGGTAGGCTGTATGCACAGATTTCAACCTGTACAGGGCCTTGGTGACTGTCTCAAAGAAGTCCACTAAGTTTAACAGGCAGGATTTCCTTTTGACAAATCCAGACTGAGTAGGGTCAAGTGTTTGGAGATTACCTATATCTTTGTTGATAAGGTCCATGATGATTCGCTCCATGGCCTTGCAGATAGGGCTAGTCAGGCTAATAAGTCTATAGTTCCTGGGGTCAGTAGAAGCACCACTTTTGTGCAAGGGAATAACAGTGACCATTCTCCATTCAAATGGGATGAAGCCGGTGCTTAGACTATGATTGAAAAAGAGTACCCAATGGTGTTGCTAATTGTTGGAGCCCATGTAAGATGCAGCCTGAGATGTTATCAGGTCCCACATATCCTGCATTTTTGTCCTTAGAGAGGAGATTTACAGCCTGTTCTTTAAAGATACAAGGTAGGGGAGAGGTGGTAGGGATGTCATGGTGTATGTGTGGTGGGGACAGGGGAGTGAAGTTTTCACAGAACCTGTCAGCTAACAAGTTAGGTATGTCCACAGGCTCACTATATGTGGCATCATTAACTGCCAGTTTGGCACAAATCTGGATCTTTCCTTTTAGGTTACATATATAACTAAAGAACACCCTATGGTTGTCCTTAGTTGTGGAAGCTAATTTGGATTCATAGATTGCTTTGGAGGACTTCACAAGAAGTCTTATTTGCTTGTTTAAGCTGAGGATGGAGTGTTTCAAATTTAGGGCTTGCTCCCTCTTACCTTTAGACAGCAGTTTCTTCCTCTTATTGTAAAGCTTGTTAATGGCAGTTGTTTTGGTCCTATCAGGTACGTCCAAGTCTTTGCAGTTATGCAGGTGTTTTTATAAAGTACTGGTGTAGAACTCAGCATAGTTGCCAGTTCCATCTGAGGGGGAAGGTGAAGTGAAGCTATTTATACCAACCCATAAGAGGTTATAATCTATTTTTGAGAAGTTTTTTAATTTATTTGTTGTTGGGGGGGGGGGGTCAGGTGTGATGGTTATTTTGAATGAGAGTGATTTTTGGACAGATCGCACCAGGGAACACCTCACAATGGTGGACTGTGGTCCCCCATATTGGTAAGCACTAGATCCAGGATGTTGGCACCCCTTGTGGGGGTGACAACTAGCTGGTCCAGGGTATAGGAGATAACAAAGTCGAGGAACCTTTGGGCAATGGATGGGTAGTTAAAGTCGCCCAAAACCATGGTGTTCAGATGTATCTTGATAGACCCAAGTAGATCCAAATAGGAAGAGTGGGTGCCTGATGCATGGAGTGTGTCTTGTAGCTGGCAATGACTTGAATAGGTGCCCTACCAAAAGGTAATTGTACCTGAAGTATCTCAAGGGAATCATACTGTTTTACCAGTCTGTGTCTTCCAAGGTGAGGACTGCTTCCAGTGAAACTGGAGGCTGAGCTCTCTCAACTCAGGACTGGCAAGACCAGACAGGAGGAGAAGGCAACTACACACACCACAAAACCAGCCTCACATAATGCTACCACTCCACTGAATCAAACACATAAACACACAAAGACATACTCGGAGGCTCTGAGTAAAAATTTACCTAAACAGCAGAGGCCTCCAAAGCAGACACCCAAACAACTGCTACCTCAAACCCCCACAAGCAACACATAAACCACAAAAGCAGTGTGCAAAGCAGTCACAGCCCTTAAGGCCAAATACAACACCAAACATACTTGTCATAGGTGACTCCATAGTCA
The DNA here is from genome assembly GCF_019279795.1 of Protopterus annectens. Classification (NCBI taxonomy): domain Eukaryota; kingdom Metazoa; phylum Chordata; order Ceratodontiformes; family Protopteridae; genus Protopterus; species Protopterus annectens. The sequence continues at coordinate 1,511,890,145 of NC_056729.1, read as the reverse complement.
GACACACTGACGTCCCACTCACCAGGCTGAACAAGGAGAGGGTCACAGTAAGCTGCCTATCGGGCACTAGAATCCGCCACATAACACAAGCACTCAGGTCACTCCACGGCAAGTACAAATATGAAACAGTCATTGTCCATGCTGGTGTGAGCGACCTGAGACGTACCTCCCTGGACTACATGAAAAGAGACATAGAGGAGCTCTCTGATTATGTAGCCCAGGCAGGTATGACCTAACCCTGAGCAGTATCCTTCCTTCACCAAGAATGATGCCACAATATAGAGACAAGATGATCAGCTTTAACAATTGGCTTAATGTCTGGTGTCATTCAAAGGGGATCCAGTGTCTGTCTGCCTGGGATGACATGCTTGACAAGCCACGCCGCAGAGCGGCTTGCACCTGTCACCCTGGGATTCCGGATATTGGCTAAGGCTCTTGCCACCCCATAGTGCCTTTTTAGGCAAGGCTCAAATTCTAAACCTACCACCCTAGAAAACAAAATGGGAAGAAACTGAGGGTAATGCTGCTCAATGCCAGAAGTCTAAATCTCAAAATGCTGCACTTTTCGAGGCTCTTCTCAGTATGGAGAACATCGATGTCTGTGCTGTAACTGAAACCTGGTTCAAGGCTCCTGAGAGCACCCGGCACTATTAGGTTTTACCTCATATCATGCGTTCCGCCCCAAAACCCGGACCACACCACAAAAGGAGGGGTGTATCCATATTAATAAAGGATACCCACACCTCCAGGTTGGTGGCAATGCACGAAGCTTGGAAACCATCCAGGTGCAACTAACCATAGGCAAAACTGCTCTACAAATTGTAGCATGCTACAGGCCACCCTCTCAAACTCAGGAACCCCACACAGCCTTCCTGAAGACACTGGAGGGTATAAATGTATCTCCAAACACCATCATATTGGGTGACTTCAACTACCGAATATAGACTGGGAACATTACTCAAGCCCTAACTTTCTAGCCCAACAGTTCCTGGAGTTCATAAATTCAAATGCCATGGAACAGCTAGTCACTGTTCCCACGAGAGGAGAAAATATACTAGATCTCATTGTCACAAACATGGGGACAAAATGCTCCACACGGAGTATATCCCTCATTGGTGAGATCTGATCATAAACTAATCACACTGGAAATCCACATCCGCCCCCACCCCAAACAAAAAGAGCATAGTGAAGAACTTCTCTAAAGCAAACTTGACACTACTCAAGACTGGAGTGTTATCCTTCACGGCCCCTGAGCCTGTGGAAACCACAACCCAAGCTGGAAGCCCTTACAAATGCCTTCTATGAACACCTCCAGGACTGCATGGATCAGGCAATCCCAAATAAAACCAAGACTCTTTCCACAAGGGCAAACGTCCAGTCTGGTGGACCCCAGCCATTAACAAACTTTACAATAAGAGGAGAAAGCTATTACATGATAGAACAAAATCCATAAAGGAAGTCACCCCTGATCATTATTAGTAAAAAATACGAGCACTCATAAAATCAACTAAGGCCAATTTTGAGAGAAAAATGCCATGGATTCAAGGACAATCATAAGGCCTTTTTCAGCTATGTTAGGAACCTGGGTGGAAACTCCCAGATATGCTCAGAATTAGTCCAAAATGATACAAAAATCACTGAACCCACAGACATTGCCAACATACTGGCAGACAGGTTCAGTGCAAACTTCACCTCTCCCCCCTAAAGGAGAGATAACTATCCCAGCCAGTGTAGCCTCCCGGACATCTCAAATGCAGGTGAAAGCTGCACTCTCTAAAGCTAAAAACACAGCATCAATGGGACGGATGGTATCCCGGCTGTGTGCTACATGAGCTAAATGAGATTAAACCCATTACAAGGCAGCTGTTTAATCTCAGCCTTACCACAGGATACGTGCCCAAGGAGTGGCATGACAACTGTAGCCCCACTCCACAAAGGCAGCGCCTCGGACCCTGGTAATTACCGCCCCATAAGCTTAACAAGTCTAGTCTGCAAAGCTATGGAGAGGATCATAATGGAGCTCATAAACAAAGATATAGGGGACTTGCAGACATTGGACCCGACCCAGTTTGGCTTTGTCAAGGGAAGATCATGCCTTTTGAACTTGGGACTTGAGAAACAGTCACCAAGGCCATTGATGAGGGAAAGGCAGTCCATACAGCCTACCTTGACCTTGCAAGGCTTTCGACACAATACCCCACTCGGTATTGTAGAAAAACTTACCAGCTTAAATGTAAACCCATATGTCACAAGATGGGTTGCAAACTGGCTTAAGGACAGAACCCACAGGGTTAGAGTTGCTGGCTCAGACTCCAAGAAGCGGTCACAGGTGGTGGTGTCAGGGGTCAGTCCTTGGCCCCCTATTTGCTGCATCGACTTTTCAGAAGCTGTGTCAGACTCCAAAGCCGGTCTGGTGTGGTGTCCCATGTCAGCTCAGTCCTCCCCCCTATTGCTTGGGCGACTTCTCAGAAGTACAGGCCAACATAGGAGGACTTTGTTGAGTTTGCAGGCGACTGCAAACTGGGCGCCATAGTGGAAAGTGCATCGAACACGGATATCCTTCAGAAGGGACTCACGGAAACAGATAGCTGGTGCCAGAGCCATGGCCTGAAGTTAAACGCCAAAAATGTATAGTCATACCCCGAAAAACAAGGTAACCCCAGCTACCATATAGGTGGCAATCCACTAAGCACAGAAGAGGTTATCAGGGACCTGGGGACCCAGGTTGACAGTGGCCTTTCTTTTGACACTCACATTGCTAAAGTGGTTAGAAAGACCTTCTACATTGCCCACCTGATCATGAAAGGATTCACATCCAGATCTAGTGAGGTTATTGTTCCCCTGTACTCTTCACTTATCAGACCAATGATCGAGTATCTCACCCGACATCTGCAGCAATGGAGACCCCCAAAGTTCCTCACCAAAGGATAAAGGACTCCAAAATCTGTCATATGCTGCCAGATTGAAGAAACTCCAGCTCTATTCAGTCACATACCGCCTCTGCTCAGAGGTGACATGTGCCTGACATACAAGGCCATGTCCAACCGAATTAATGGACATGCTCCACCTCAAAAATCCAAATCCACCAAAACCACTAGAGCAAGCGACTTAAACCTTAGCACGGATATAAATAGGACGTGCTGGAGGGATAGATTTATCACTCAGAGACTCCCTATGCTGTGGAATAAAATCCCGGTCCATGTGAGGCAGAGCACCTCGCTGACTCTGTTCAAGAGAAATCTAGACCTGTGGATGGGAGAGTAGGTTTACCCGGGAATCATCTCTGTGTCACTGCTGGACAGAGGCACAACAAACTAATGGGCACAGTATTTTTTCATATAAGGGGTGGTGTAAGCCACAAAAATTTGGGCTAGGCTTATAAATGCCTTAGGGCAGATAGCCTAGTATAAACCTATGAACCTATGAACCTATGAATGCAGTTTCATATTAAACATTTAGCAGCATAATTTTGAGGTTGTTATTAGATGGAGATTTTATGTCAGAAATTTTGTCCTGGAGACATCATCATCCTCTTTCAGCTTTTTCCGTTAGGGGTCGCCACAGCGGATCATCTCTTTCCATTTCTTCCTATCCTCTGCATCTTGCTCTGTCACACCAACCGCCTGCATGTCCTCTCTCACCACGTCCATAAACCTTATCTTAGGCCTTCCTCTTTTCCTCTTACCTGGCAGCTCCATCCTTAGCATCTTTTTCCCAATATACCCATCATCCCTCCTCAGCACATGTCCAAACCAACGCAATCTCGTCTCTCTTGCTTTGTCTCCAAACTGTCCAAATTTTGTCCTGGAGACACTGTCTAAAAAAGGAATTATGAGGGTGACAAGAGCCTTAGCCAGTAGCTGAAATTCCAGGGGTGACATATGAAGACCATGTCTGGCAAAGCATTGAGGTCTGTCGATCATATCATCCCAGGCTGACAGATACTAAGCCAATTATTGAAGTCAATCATTTTCTGTTTGTATGAAATAAAACAGAGAAGCTCCCTGACAATTAACTGTGTTTCTGCTGGGATTTTTGGTGACTGTTGAACATTTTATGTTTGTATTAACACATCATCCTAGGTGAAGGTAAAATGCTGCTTAAGGCTAGGGACATACCTGCCTGAGACACATAGTCCAAGAGCTCAGTCATGTCTTTTTTCATATAGTCCAGAGAGGTACATCTCAAGTCATTTACACCAACATGGACTATGATGGAGTCATTAACAGTACTTGTTGAGACTTGAGTGCATGTGTGATATGGCAGATCCTGGCAATTGACAGGCAGCTGACTATGACCTTTTTCTTATCTAGCCTGGTGAGAGGGACATCTGTGTGTCTCATGATGAAATCAACCACGCCCATGACTCTGGAGAACTTGTATCCACAGTCCTCCTTGACCTCTCCAAGGCTTTTGATACTGTCTCCCATTCTCATCTCCTAAACCACCTTGCTAATCTTAATCTCTCACACAACACCCTTGCCTGGTTCAGCAGATACCTCTCTGACCGATCTCAGACCGTAAAATGGAAAACTGGCACCTCAACCTTCCTCCCAACCCCAGCTGGTGTCCCCCAAGGATCTATACTCGGCCCAATGCTATTTAATATCTTTATTAATGACTTCCACACAGCTATTCCTAACACCTAGATAGTCCAATATGCAGATGACTCAACTCTAGTCTGCTCTGCTGCTAACCTCCAAGTACTCCAAACAAAAACCCAAACTGCTTTTTCCACCACTGAGAACTGGATGCTTCAAAATCACCTCTCTCTAAATGCCAACAAATCTAAAATTCTACTGTTTTCTCCCTCTAAATCTCACCCTCTTGACAAAACTTCTTTCAACATTATCAGCCATGCCAACTCCACTATTGAAGTTGTTCCTTTTGCTAAACTTCTTGGGATCACTATTGATGAACATCTCAAATTTGACCCCCATATTCAGCTAAACATTAAGAAAACACATCAGACACTTGGCATGCTGTACAGGAACTCCCATTTTCTATCCCCTTTCACAAGACAGACCCTCGCCACTACCTACTTACTACCATCTCTGATGTATGGTGCCCCTCTACTAATCAACCTATCTTCCTCTATCTCCTCTAAACTAGAATCCTGTTACAACAAAATCTCAAAGTTTGCCACCAAGTCCAAGTACTCTACCCAGCACTGCATACCTCTCCACCTGCTGCAATGACTAGAACTTCCCAACTACCTTAACTACCTAAAAATGGAGAACATTGATATCTGTGCAGTAACTGAGACCTGGTTCAAGGCTCCAGAGAGCACCCCTGCAATACCAGGCTACAATTCTTACCACACTTTTCGGCCACAAAACCAAGACCGAAACATTAAAGGTGGAGGAGTGTCCATATTCACCAAGGATATTCACACCTCCAGGCTAGTTGCCCAACACAATGCATCTGAAATTCTCCAGGTGTAACTAACACTAGGACTGCAATCCAAATTGTAGCTTGCTACAGATCCCCCACCATGCCCCAATATTCTCACTGCACCTTTCTAAACATACTGGAAAATATTAAGATACAACCAAACACCCTAATACTGGGTGATTTCATCTACCCTGCCATTAATTGGGAAAACTACTCGGTTACCAACTCCTTTTCCCAACGGTTTGTGGAATTCATAAATTCCAATGCCCTGGATCAACTAATCCATTGTCCCTCCAAGGGAGCCAATATCCTAGACCTGGTCATTACCAACATGGGAGATAGATGCTCTACACCAGTGGTCACCCCCTCATTGATCAGGTCTGACCATAAGCAAATCACCTTTGACATCCACATCCCACCCCCACCCCCCAGTAAGGAAACCTCCTTAAAAAACTTCTCCAAAGCCAACTTCATGCTGCTGAAGTCAGAAGTGACAAACTTTACAACACCCACACAGACGGGATCTGGAAGTTCGACTGCAGAATCCTACACTAAAGCACTGTATGAGCACATCCACTAGTGCATCAATCGTGCCATCCCAAATAGAACCAAGATGCTCTTCTCCAAAAAAAGGAAGCCAATCCGGTGGTCCCCTGCTATAAACAAACTATACAACAGAAGGAAGAAACTGTTGCAGAAAAGAGGAAAATCCCAGGATGTAAAAAACTCCCTCAGCAGCCTCAGTAAGAAGCTGAGATCCCTCATAAAATCCTCAAAAGCTAGTTACGAAAATAAAATTGCCAAAGATTCCAAAGACAACCACAATGCATTCTATAGTTATGGCAATGCTCAGATCTGCTCTGAGCTACAACAGAATGGCATTAAATATACTGATCCCAAGGATATTGCCAATATCCTGGCAGATCGATTTAGTGCCAACTTCACCCCCCTCTCACCCACTAAAGGGCCCATTTCAATACCAAAAGATTGCCAAATTCCGATAATCATGGCCACACAGGTAGAAACCGCACTCTCTAAAGCTAAGAATACAGCATCCATGGGACCAGATGACATTCCAGGCTGTGTACTACATGAACTACAAAATGAACTGGCACCTCACCTAAGTGTCATGTTTAATCATAGCCTCACCTCAGGCTTCGTGCCCACTGAGTGGTGCACAGCTACAGTTATCCTGCTCCATAAGGGAGGATCCACCTTGGATCCGAGAATTACTGTCCCATCAGTCTGACAAGCCTGATCTGCAAGGGCATGGAATGCATTATCATGGAACTTATAAACAAAGACATTGGCAACCTTCAAACACTGGACCCCACCCAGTTTGGGTTTGTGAAGGGCCGATCTTGTCTCCTGAATCTGATTGACTTCTTCAAATCAGTCTCCAGAGCTGTGGATGAGGGTAAGGTGGTCAACACAGCCTATCTGGACCTCGCCAAGGCCTTCGACACCATCCCCCACTCTGGAATCATAGATAAACTTACTAAGCTGGGCATAAATCCCTACATCACTCGATGGGTTGCCAACTGGCTTACTGACAGAACCCAGACTGTAAAAGTAGCCGACTCCAAATCCAGCTCCAGACAAGTGACAAGTGGAGTACCTCAGGGTTCAGTCCTGGGACCACTCTTGTTTGGCATCTACTTCTCTGAAGTACAGGCCAACACTAAGGGACTCCGGCTAAAAAAGTTTGCAGATGACTGCAAACTGGGAGCCATTATTGAATCCCCAAATGATGTGGATATTCTACAAAAAGGCCTTACAGAAACAGATGCCTGGTGCCAGAGCCATGGGCTCAAGCTTAATGCCAAGAAATGTATAGTTATCTTCTTTGGAAAAAAACATGTATCCATGAATTGCCACATAGGTGGCAGGACGCTAAACATCGAAAGTGTGATGAGAGACTTGGGGACACAGGTGGACAGTGGTCTCACTTTCGATAACCACATCACCACAACAGTCAGGAAATCCTTCTATGTGGCACACCTCATCACTAAGGGCTTTTCATCCAGAAAAAAAGAGGTCATTGTCCCACTGTACTCATCCCTCATTAGACCCATTAAAGAGTATAATGCCCCATTTGGTATGTACCTCACAAGACATCTGCAACAGCTGGAAAGGCCACAGAAATACCTCACCAAAAGAATCACATGCTGACCGTCTAAAAAACTCCAGCTATACTCTGTGGCATATCGTCTACTCAGAGGCGATCTCTGCTTAACATACAAGGCCATGTCAAACCCTGAGCTGTTGGACATGCTCCACTTAAAGAAATCCCAATCCCTCAGAGCCACATGCTCCAGGGATCTAAACCTTGTCATCACAATGAACAAAACATGATGGAGGGATAGGTTCCTGACCCAGAGACTCAACATACTCTGGAATAGACTGCCCATACATGTCAAGCAGACTGCCTCATTGGCTCTCTTCAAAAGGAACCTTGATGATTGGATGGGAGATAGGAAATTCACCCCGGAGATCATGTCAGTCGCCCTGCTAGACAGGGGCCCAGAGAAGTAAATATTATGGGAAGAAATATCCAGGGAATTGGGAATTGTTATGGCTAGGCTTGCATAGGCCCTAGGGCCGATAGCCTAGTACCAACCTATGAACCTATGAACCTATGAAACAAAACATATGAACCAGTAATGACAAACTCCCCAGTTCAAAACATTTCAACCATAAAAGGTCACTTGAACCTCTGTCATTCGAATCCACAAATATCAGTCAATATGCACAATCTTTGCAGAAGTAAAAGTCATCCTAATAATTCCACATTAAAGAGATCTGAAACTAATGATGAGGTTGTTAGAAAACAACTATAGTTCAGTGTTTCATCTACAAATTCAGTACCTGCTGCCCTTAAAGTATAAATTGCCTATGTTACATTGCAAAAAATGGTAAATTGGCATATTGCAATAGGGAATGGGTGGCAGGTTCATAGTTACTAGGCATCTCATCCAAATGAGGACATACTCAGGACTGCAGCACCCCACCCCCTTAAAATACACATCTACATGCTGTAGGAGTAGAATCTACAGCCCTCTACATCAAGATGCAAGTATGCTACCTGCTGTGCTACTACCACTGCTTTACAATTCTCAGCCACAATAGTGATCTCCTTCTTCTTCTTCTTCTTCTTCTTCTTCTTCTTCTTTCGGCTGCTCCCATTAGGGGTCGTCACAGCAGATCAACTGTTTCCATTTCTTCCTGTCCTCTGCATCTTGCTCTGTCACACCAAACACCTGCATGTCCTCTCTCACCACATCCATAAACCTTATCTTAGGCCTTCCTCTTTTCCTGTTACCTGGTAGCTTCATCCTTAGCATCTTTTTCCCAATATACTCTGCATCCCTCCTCAGCACATGTCCAAACCAACGTAATCTTGCCTCTCTGGCTTTGTCTCCAAACCTTCCAACCTGGGCTGACCCTCTAATATACTTATTCCTATGCCTGTCCATCCTCGTCATACCCAGTGCAAATCTTAACATCTTCAACTCTGCCATGTCAAGCTCTGACTCCTGCCTTTTTGTCAATGCCACTGTCTCCAACCCATATAACATAGCTGGTCTCACTACCCTCTTATAGTTTCATAGTTTCATAGTATAGTACTAGGCTATCTGCCCTGGGGCATTTGTAAGCCTAGCCATAGTGATGTGGCTTTTGCCACCCCATGAAATGGTACAAAAATGTACAGAATAAATCTAGAATACTGTGCCTCTGTCTAGTAGTGACACAATGAAGGTCCCCTTATATAATAGAATTAGTTTACTGTGCCCCTGTCTAGCAGTGACACAGATGTGACCCCTGGGGTAAACTTACGATCTCCCATCCACTCATCAAGATTTCATTGGAAGAGAGTCAGTGAGGGGCTCTGCCTAATACGAACTGGGATCCTGTTCCAAAGCATGGGAAACCTCTGGGTTATGAATCTATCCCTCCAGCATGTCCTATTCATACTTGTGCCGAGGTTTAAGTCTTTAGCTCTCGTGGTCTTGATGGATTTGGATTTTTTGAGGTGGAGCATGTCCATCAGATCCTGATTGGACATGGCCTTGTACGTCAGGCAGAGATCACCTCTGAGCAGGCGGTATGCTACTGAATAGAGCTGAAGTTTCTTTAGTCTGGCAGTATAAGACATATGTTGGAGACCCTTGATCCTTTTGGTGAGGTACTTTTGTGGTCTCTCCAGCTGTTGCAAGTGCCGGGTGAGGTACATACCAAATGGGGCATTGTACTCAATCATGGGTCTGATGAGGGAGGAATATAGGGGTACAATGACATCCTTGGATCTGGATGTGAAACCCTTCATGATGAGGTGTGCAAGGTAGAATGTTTTTCTAACCACTTTGGCAACGTGGGTGTCAAATGAGAGGTCGCTGTCTACTTGGGTCCCTAGGTCTCTGATTACTTTTTCCATACTCAGTGGGTTGAGGTCTATGTGATAATTTGTGGGTACTTTGTTTTTTCCAAAAGGGATGACTTTACATTTTTTGGCATTTAGTTTAAGGCCGTGACTACGCACCAGTTGTCCGTTCAGTGAGGCCTTTTTGTAGGATGTGTGTATCTGCTGGTGTATCGACTATGGCGCCTAGTTTACAGTCATCTGCGAACTTTGTCAGCCACAGCCCTCCCATGTTTGCTTTAACATCTGAGAAATAAATGCCGAACAAGAGGGGTCCCAGGACAGATCCCTGTGGGACACCAATTGTGACTGGCTTTGAGTCTGACATTGCTCCAGCGATTTTAACTTTATGGGTTCTGTCCTTTAGCCAGTTTGCAACCCATCTAGTGACATAAGGGTTTACTTTTAAGCTGTTTAGCTTATCTATGATGCCTGAGTGGGGTATTGTGTCAAAGGCCTTAGCCAAGTCCAGGTATGCTGTATGGACTGCTTTGCCCTCATCAATGGCTCTAGTGACTGTTTCGAAAAAGTCAACCAGGTTTAAAAGGCAGGATCTGCCCTTTACAAAGCCGAACTGGGTGGGGTCAAGCATCTGTAGGTCCCCTATGTCTCCGTTTATGAGTTCCATAATGATTCTTTCCATAGCTTTGCAGACCAGGCTAGTCAAGCTTATGGGGCGGTAGTTTCCAGGGTCTGTAGAGGCACCCCCCTTGTGGAGTGGGACCACTGTTGCTGTACGCCAGTGTTCAGGTACATATCCTGAAGTAAGGCTAAGGTTAAATAGCATTTTTATGTGTGGGTTTATCTCCTCTTGGAGTTCACGTAACACGCACCCTGGGATACCGTCAGG